>NW_028288775.1:0-45000 GCF_059628265.1 Tinamus guttatus
AACCTGCTGGAAGTTTCCATCAAATGGATGGGATGTTGGAATACCACTAGATGTGCATATCCCTGTGCAACGAACCACCATTCCCTGCCAGCTTTCTTGCCTCCTTCAGGATAAGAGTGTCTCATGCAGCCTAAGCAGTGCCTGATTTTTGCATGCACGTTGCTTTTTCTCTGTACAAGTGAAACTTGAAAAAACTACTTGCCCCCAGTGGCGCATCTACATTATTCCTATACAGCTAGAATCACTTACATTACAAACTTTACAGAAGTCCCTTTGATGATGGGGCCTTGTTTTGCAGTTACATTAAACACAAAGAAAAGAGACAGGGATACCTCTGTTGTTCCAAGCTCTTTTAAAAAGAGGGAGTACATGCCCTACTTCTATCATGTAAAAACACAAAGAACAGCTCCAAGATTTATTCATACACAGAATGAGGAGCAGTAAAGAGAAGCTGTATTCTAAGCCCAGTCCATGTACGTGGGGGGCCTTTTACTTCCTCCTCCCTCCAAAAACCCTCATACTTTGGCAAAGCTGCCACGTGTCAGATTTTCCTGAGCATTGCCCATTTCCTCACCTACTTAAATGGCTGGGTCAAGCACCTGAGGTTTGTTATAATAGTAATTACAATGATTTTGACAGCCTTAGGACTGTGGTGTGGAAAGCAGCTGTCACAGAAATTATCAAGTTTTGCAAACAGCTTCACTCGGGCTGCCGGAGGAATCTGCGACGCAAGGCTGGGGCGGGATGAGCTAACGGCAGAGGAGCGGGGCGAGACGCAGAGCGACAGATCCCTAACCCGCCGCGCAAATATTTCGTAGCAGTGATCAATAGATTCCCAGACAGACACACCACACCAACACAACCTTGCTGTGTCTCAACAGGAGTACGGCAGCTGGAGAGGCACGAGGAGGGGGACTATGACTTGCAGTACCTCCTGTGGGCCCGGCCGTGCGCGACCAGCACCACTTCCTCAGCCTTGCTCCGCTTTTAAAACCCGCCGGCTGAAGCGGCTTTGCAGCGACTGCCGGGGAAGCTTGAGCACCCTTGAGACCCCGGCACAGATAATCATCATCCACTCGGTGACAAGCAGCAGAGCACTGCCTCGATACCAAGGAGACCAAGTGTGGCAGGGCACGAGGGTGCCGTGCTGGACCAATCCCCGCAGCGCAGCGGACACCAGTAGGTGCATGAGGGCCTCCGCTGCCACCTCGGCTCCTCTGCCCCCTTCCAGCATTCTCCCCACAGCGAGGCTGTCGGCGCGTTTCCTCGTGAAGTGCCTGCTGCGCCAAACTGAGCTCAAGAGCAAATACTGCCATAAAAGAAAATTACATTAATTTGTGTAAAAGTGTAATAATGCAAAAAAGAAAAGGTGGTGGGGCTATTTTTCTTGCTTTCAGAGGCGCAGGTTTGTGGCTTATGATTATATGCGGAGCGCTTGCGAGCCAGAGGCGCCTCTCCTCTCGCACAGCTCTTGTGCTGCCGTGTGACGCATTATGGTTAATGGTATTGCATTATGTGTATAATACACCAGGGATTGCCCAGCTGCATGGGACAGCCCCTAAGGTTTGGGGAGTGATTGGTATTTATGCCCTGACTAAAGGAATCATTTGAGAGAGAGAAAAATACCGGGTTCATACTTAAATAGCTTATTTAAATACCCAGCTTCTATGGGCCTTTGTAATTATTGCTCTGCCTGCTCCTACACTACCCCCAGCCATCAGCTTGCCTTTTCAGTGTCAGGCTGGTGCCTGCTGCTCCTAGGCAGAGCCATACAAAAAGCTTTCTCACTTTCCAGCCATCTCCAGAAGCAGCCAGTGTGGCATGATGGACATCCACAGCCTGGTTTGCTTCCCACTTGCCCTACACAGGTGCAGTTTAGCTGGCACTTATCTCCATCTAATCTCTATTGCACATCTAGGCTATCGCATACCTAAAGGCTATACCTGCAGAGACATATAAAAAAATTTAAACTATATGTGCAAGAGCCCAAATGAAACCAGAGTGACTCAATCACAGTTTTCAGGTTAAGACATCTTGGGAAGTTTTAAGCCCTCAGACAAGTGGATAAAACTCCATGGGTAAGAGAAGCTATTTAGAGGGCACAAATAAGCCTGGCTCCAGTGACTTCCACTTAGCTGTGCAGCCTAGTTCCAGGTGCTCCTAGGTCTGCATGGACAGCACTCACCTACCTAGATGAAACCATTCGGATATTCACTGAGAGCCAGGCTGCTGGCCCAAAACCCAAAATCCCAAAAGTAACAGGAAAATTAGGATGCCTCCCAACATACAAAATACCCATCACCTTCTAAGCAGCCCCATTTTTTTCCTCTTAGAATTTTGCAGCATGAGTCCATACATTGCTTTTGCTGACACCCACAGGGGAAGTCAGTACCATGGGAAGACTGTTCCCCAGAGCAGGACCAGGAGCACAGGCACCTAGTACAGAGCAAGCACAGGTGCTCAAGCACAGGCCCTTGAGGCAGGGAACAACAGGCATCATGGAGGCTTGTGTGTGTTTGCCTGCATGCTGGCACTGGCTGTAATGGCAGGGGGAGAAAGGAGAGGGGAAGAGGGGTGGCAGAGAAAAAAAGCAGAAAGCATCAATAAGCAAACTGAAGAAACCTCTTCAACAGCTTATGAACTGCTTCACTGGAGGAAGCTCCCTGACCATGAATTGCAGGATTAGGACTAGATGAAAAGGATTCCCTCCAGCCTCAAAAATCACTAGAACAGTTGGCAAGTCTGTTGGCATGAAACCCATGCGAGGGTTTATAGACAGAGAACCACATGAGCCCCCAATTTCTGCAAACCCAGAACTTCATTGTTTCAGCAGAACTCGATTCAGAATGAAACTGTCGTGCCAGCCACTGAAAAGTCCTCTTATCTATATACTGTTACAAATAAACAAGCTCCACGCATACCAATGAGGATCCAAGCCATGCACTTTCAGAACCTGACTTTTGGTTCCTGGCAAATCAAATCTGCAAAGATCTTTATTCACTTGCACTATCCTTCATAGTTCTACTGGTGTTTTCAAAGAGCCAAACTAAACAAACAAGCAAGGCAAAAAACAAGTTTCCACATCTCCAACCTGACTTTAGAAAGAGAAAATTTGGGAAGGGAGAGTGTCTGTCTCATCTTGTTTGCGGCCCGCGGTTAGAATAAGGAACTCCAGGGCTTTGCCCTCTTCTGCTCTGGTTCTTGCACCGTGGTCAAGGCTGCGGTAGCTGGGAGTCTTCCTGCTCTGCGTCAGGCAATGCTATATTCTCTCTGCAAGGGTCTTCTCCTCCTGCCAAATGAGTACGCTTTGTTTGGCATGGTTAATGAACAATCTCTCCTGTCTGTTAGGGACCATATGCAGTTTTCACTTAATGCAGAAGCTACAAAGACTTGCCTTCATATTTAGTTCCTGTAACACTCGCTTCTCCAAGACTTAGGGTCAGTTACCAAGAAAAGCCATCTCTTTCATTTGGCAGCAACTCATCATCTTAGACTAATCATTTTCCTTTCCTGTTCCTCAGTTTCCTTTCTCTCAAGTGTTGGTGACAGTGTCTCACTTCAAGAAAGAAAAATAATGTTTGCAAATTCCTTTATCATGTTGCACTCTTTTGTTCAAAGACCTGACTTTCATTTTCCCACTGTCTAGTATAGCAGCAATATAGACAATCATGCACTGCATTAAATTCCAAAAGGGAAAGCTCCTTTGGAAATAAAAAGATATCCAAGGGCACCCTTCAGAATACTAAGTATCTAAAGGAGCATCATACAGGGTCAGAAGGGACTGACGCAAAGTAACCCTCTTTCCCAGATGCAACAGACACCACTTTGCAGCCTAGATTTGCTTCCAAGGTGTTTGTATCCCAAGTTTTGGGACTGGCCTGTTTTTGTGGTGCTCAGAAACCCAAATTACATGGGGTCCGTTTGCACCGCAGCGACTGGCAGAACAGGGGAAACTGTTGCCTGCGTGGGTGTGGGTTTTGGGGAACAGATCTGCACAAGAGCCTAAAAACTGATTGGAAGAAGTGAAATCAACAGATCTGCCCTACAGCTAAAGACAAGGCCAGGTCCAGACTCTTGCCAGGTCCAGCAACTTTTGAGGATCTTTGCAAAAAGAAGGATGCTATAGTATCTGCAGCTTCGCCCAGACTGTCAAACTGCAGGATAGCACAAACCTGAGAAAGTGTTATAACTCCATAACAAGTGACTGTGAAAGTCTAGGGTTTGCTCTGTAAATGGCTTCTGGTTTACAAGTTTCAGGATATGAACCTATGAGGTTACACATTTGTGTTAGCTTTATTCAACAAAATACAGTTCCCTTTAAGCTGGCAGTAGCTATTCACTAGCAAAGATATGCAGGATCATCTCTTAGATTTCTACTTGTCACATTTTCCTGGAGGATGGGGGGGCGCGGGGGGTGCCATGTGTATGTGGGGTTACTTGTCTTTCTGCCTTTATTTTTAAACAATGCATTTCCTTATGCCCTACTTGACTGAATACCAGATCTTGATACGAAGCATCAGAAACTAGTCGCTGCCAGAAAGACAGATACTATAAATGGCCAAAGGCCTGATTTGGCACAGCAAGCTCTGAAGTATTATTTTTAAATTGACATCTATTTTCAGACATGTTTCTATACTGCTGGAAGAAAATTAATGTCATGCTGTTGGTGCATTTTGCTAGCTCAAGCTCAGTGCCAGAGTCATGAAACTGAAGAAATGGCTCCAAAGTTAGTGCAAGTCTGAAGTAAAATGACACCAGAATCCAAAGCTGTGCCCAGATTATGATTTGGGGCAAAAAACTGCAGTGAATCTTAGCCACCACCCTCCCCTCTTCCAGCACCTTCTCCTTTACCACCTGACCCTGGTCCCCAAGGCACTCCACAGATATGCTGTTATGCTGAGGCCAATCAGCAGCTATTTATTAATTACAAGCATTCAAGCTAGCACTAGCTTTGTGCCTCGGTTCTGGCAGAGAAAATCCTGTGAGAGGATGAAGTGCAGCTCTTGGGCAAGATGGGAGGACGAGAAGTGCCTAGGACATCGGCAGGGACTGTCATTTCTGCATTTCAGCACTTCAGTTTATCTGCAATATGTATTGTCTAGATCTTATATAAACCCAAATTCCAGCCTGCATAGTTATTATCTTATGTAGCATAATTACAAGTCCTGGAGTCTTCACCAGACAAATTGCTCCCTTAATCAAATCCATACTTTATAGTATACACACACACACACACACACACACACACACACTGCCCATAGCAGAAGAGGACTCTACATCAGTTCATCTGTGCTTTTCAGCCTACACTTGCACAAAATCTGGGGAAAACTTATCTCACTAATGCAAGTTTTTTTTTTTTTTTGGCAAGGAGTGAGCTGTGTGCAGAGGAGAGGAGCAGCTAAAAACTGACACACAGGCAAGGGTACTCAAAGTTGAAACAAAATGAAAACCCATTTCCATTCCTCTGGTTCCTATCCATCTAAATTTGCATTTGGGGACACAGCCCTAGGCTTGCTGTTGGTATTGTGAAACCTAAAGGAGGCTTTTGTTTAATTGTTTAAAGAGAAAAGTACAGGAAAAGTTATTCTTTTGTGAGGCAAACTGAAAGAGCTGGTGCAGAGGGGCTAGGAGGCAACCAAAGCCTTGGTTCTTGAGCAAAAGCTGAGGAACCCCATTTCTCTCTTAGAGAAGAGGGGAGAAAGGACCTCATTTAACAAAAAAGTGAAATAAAAATAAAGAAAGAACCGCAAGTGTCACTGTTGCTGCCACAGCACAGAAACCCCGTGTTGAGGGTTGTGCAAGGTGATGCACAGACAAAACTTTTATGAACAGGAACCGGGTTGGGCAGTGGGGGAGTACCATAAGATAGCCACAGACAGCCACGTTCATGGAGCATAGGAAGCAGATCAGCCATCATTGACAATAACTTTTGGTCACTACTTACATAAACTGGATTTGAACCGATGACCTCCAACAAATGTGTCGGTCCCCTGAGCCATCCAGTTCCCCTCTATAAAGGCTCTTATTTTAAGAAGTGACTTGGTGCACGTCTCAGTCCTTCCTCTCCCTGTCATTTTACATCCCAGCATTGACATATGGTTGAACTGATATCCTTCCTCCATTTCCTTTCTTGTTGCTAAATGTCCAGCAGTATTGCACAAAAGCACCCAACAGGAAAGGTCAAGCTGAGTTTCATGCCTGAGGTCTAGGATTACATCAAATTCTTAACGTTCATCTGTCCTTAACATCAACCAAACACTTCCCAGTTTTAGCCTCATTGTAGCAAAAGCAACAAAATTCTTTCTACTCAAGTTTGCCTTGTTCTTACCTTTAAAAAACCCTATCACTTCCCCACACCACTTAGGGAGCAAGCTGAAGCAGAGCTCTTAAGAACTGCATTTGCAGTGACCTACAGAGCTTTCAAAATCAGACCAAAATTAAAACTTGCCAAAACTCTCTGCAGTTCAAGTTCATAGGGAATATTTTCACTATGATACTATTGACTAAAGAAATGAGCCTAGAAAAGCTTTGAACATTTCTAAGTACCTAGAGGCCTGGTTCACACTTCCTAAATTCTGAATAGAAATCAACATTAAGAAAAAGCAAACAAGAAAAATTTCCCCCAAAACACAAGAAAGAGTATCTGAGATGCCTGAAAGAAGATCAGACACCATGATTTTTAATCAAAATCAATGCCATAACGGCATTCTAAACTTATCAATATGCTTAAGTGGTTGTATTTCAAATGTTCTAATGAATTTATTGAATCCTCTTGCAAAATAAGCTATATCCCTGGTTTGGGAAGTCAGAAGTTAAGTAATTTCCAAGGCCATCAGAAAACCTCGAGTAGCCCTTCATTTGAGCCCAGGTCTCCCATATGTCCAATGAATCTTAACCCTTGGTTAACTAATTCCTTACACTGAAAATCTCCCTTATCCACACACATCACCTTAACAGAGGTCTCCCCAAAATATTTATCAGCTGGTGACCCCAAAGCAGAAGCATTGAGTAATATTCCACAGGCAGCTCCCGCTGCGTTTTGTTTCTCGTTTGGCTTTTCTTGCCTCCTCTCACTACAGACTTCAAGTGGTGACGACTCACCTAACGCCACTAGGGCCATCCTATTTTCCACCCACAGCCCAGCTCACAGGATGAGGTACCATCACGCCAGTGACCGGTGGGAGAAAATGGTCTCAAGATATGGGAGAGACATGGCCACAAGGGCCCAGACCAGCCCTGGGGCCACTTTGCCATGGCCCCGCAGAGTCCTCCCCAGCTGCGGCTTTGCACGCCGCTCTCCAGCGCACGAGGCAAAGGCTGTTGTTTAACCCTGGCATCCTTCTCATGGGAGCAATTAAAGTCTTTAAGATCTTACCTACATTTCACCAGAAGTCTCCTCATTAAACAGTTATTCAAGATGTTCCTCAGGCTGAAAACATTAAGATTCAAAGAAAACAATTGGCTGCCCTTTTTTTTTTTTTTCCTCTCTCCTCTCTCTCTGCTTCTCTCCTCTTTCTTTCTATGGCAAACCAGGTATTTGTTTAACGTGGTCACAGTCACTGCTAAGGCTACTGATGAAGGAAAAAAGGGAGTACAATTTAGGCAGAGTTACTATCACAGATTTACCAGGAAATAACTAGACATTAACAAAAATAAGGCCAGCTCTAAGCCTGAATAAAACCAGCAACTATCCCCCATTTGGTGCCCCAATAAGGCCACCCGGCATCTACAGCTAAGCAACTTCTTGCATCCAACACCAGCTTCTCACAACAAGAAAAGAAAGCAACTTAGACTCATCCCAGCCACATATGGCAGGAAGGTGAGCAAAGTACAATCAAGTGACAGACTGGATAAAAAAAAACCTTCAGTCTTAGCAAGCAAAATGGAGGCACTAGGACCACTTTTCCCAAAGTCCTCTGCCTGCTGCAGCACAACTGAGCACATTAATATATCATGGGTGCTATAATCATCATCAAAATCAGGTTGGTGTCTCCCCTCCACCTTCAACTGCCTGGCAGAAAAATGTGCTCCAAGACACCAAGTGGTTCTTGGCAGAGCTCAAAGAACTGAGAACGCTTCCTCTTTCCTATTGCTATTGGAGGCATTTGCTACATGTGGAAAATTTCATTTCTTCAACCAGTACACACACTAGAAGTGGGGAAAAAAAAGGACTATATAGAATAAAATGAAATAACTATGAAAATAAAGAATACGCTAGAAATATAAAAATAGAACTTTACTGTCACATTAAGGCTTCAATGGAAAAGCATGAAGAGCTTGCAGGTAAAATGAGGGTGAAGAAACACTGAGGTGAATGTCCAGGATCCTTCAGACACCAAGCTGCAGGCCTGTCCACAGAGGAAAGTTTCTTGTATTGCACAATCTGGGCATCATGACATAAGCAAAGAAGAGAGCACAGGTACAAGTAATGCAAGGATTTTGAAGACCGCTCAGGTGCAAGTAATGCAAGAATTTTGCTTGGGTTTACTATGGAAGAGATTATTCTTCCCCAGTGCAGAGCAGTTTAAATAATGAAGACCAGGGAAATGAGATGCAGCGCATACACAGTGAACTCTGTAGTTTACCTGTGCTCTCAGTCTCAAAGATCACATTTCTGGGCCCCCCTGAAGTCAGTGTTGCTGTTGTGCATTAATGGCATATTTTGGAGACTCAGTTTCACCTCCATATTCTTGTTACTGAAGCTATATTTCAGTTGAACATCACCTCAGCAACACTGATAATCTCTCTGCACCCACGACAGTCTCCTAGGAAAGGAAATGAGATTCCAGTACCTACAGTTATACAAAATAATAAAGAAACATGCCACAGTAATTAAGCCTAGCAAAGTTAGATTTAAATGTGTTATATAGAAGAGGTGACTGGCCCCTAAAAGAAAGCATTGACCTTACAACAAATCAGTGATCAACAGGTATCCAAAGCAGAAAAGGGAAAAAAGCTACATACAAAGTGGTACTTGATCTGTTCTTTTAATGGCAGTGCATTTCAAACTTGCTTATGCAAACATAATATGGTGGCAGTTGCCAGAAATGGTCAATAGAGTACTGCCATGAGAGGGCATAGATCACTTGTCAAGTGGCAGCAGAGACTTGTATTACTCAAATGTTGAAACAAGGAATAGATATATCGACAACACACAAGCACCCGACAAGTGTATTTGCAAAAGAGCCAGTGCTGTACCGCTTTTCCAGATGAGCCAAATCAGCACGCTAGTAATTAAGCTAGAGTATTTTTAAGCAGTTATTTATTAATATCCTAGGCCAAGTTCTGCTCAGCTACTCCTCTGAAACCCCAGAGGAGCTGTAAGACCCAGAGAAGTTAGTGGGACTGTGCAAAGAAAATATTGTTTGTGCTCATTTTAGGTAGATGCTTGCTCTGATAATTTGAATTTTACATTTGCAGATCAACTGACATTGATGAAATTTCAACTTCAGGGTCCCTCTGAGACCACTTTGAAAATGGATCCTGTAAGGTTTGAACTCCTCTTCATCAGCAGCTTCTCCCCACCCATGCCCAGTGTCAGTTACGCACAAGGCAAGAAGAATGATCTGAATCTGTTTCTCTGCAGTTTTAAACCTCAAGGAAAAAAAATATATATATATACACACACATACATATACACATACACCCCTCACCCTCTATAAAGCAGGATATTCCCTACTGCCAGTATCTCACATCCAGTCTGCAAAGCAGGTTTTGAAAACACCAGGAAAGCTAAGACAGAAGAGTGCAGAAGGAGCTATGGAAAATACGGTTCCTGCAGTTTTCAGGTAGAAAGTCCATATGGAAAATAGAAATGAAGACAGTGATAAACATGAGCTGGTGAGATTGAGTGTTACTACTGAAACAATGGGCTTAATCCTAGAACGCACACATCTTTATTTCCCAGCTCCTCCAGCCGGCACTGATGTTGTTGGCAACCAAGGAAGACACACTTCACACAAAGAGAGGACAGAGTTCAGACTTGTCGAAGATTCTCCATTTAATCTGCCCCCAATAATTTTTATTTTTCTTCAAAGTCCAACAAGCATGAGGGAAATCTCAGCCTTCCCTAGAAATAAAAGGGATTAGAGATTTGTCTAGGGACTTTTCTTCAGTCAAAGAAGTAAACTCTTGCATTTCTATAAAAAGTGAAAAATGTTTTAAAATCATATTAAATAATTACACTACAGACAACTCTAGAGGAAATAAATATGTCCTCTCAGCTAATGTGTACTCATCTCTCTCATAAGCGTCCTCTAACTTTAGTAAGAGCTACAAATGCTTCATATTTGTCAGAATGCACTAAACAACTCAAGAAACTGAGTTCAAATGTCTAACTAATGTCTAAATAAATGCATGTTTACTTTATAGACATGGATTTATTGGTCAGGAAAAAAAATTAAAGTGAGAATACCATGTTAAAAGAAACAAACACCATTCAATGAAAGGCATTCTTGATCCACACCATAGCTGAGGTCAGATAATGGCAGAGTCCTCAGCCCTCTACACATGATTTCGCCTCTGCTTGAGATGAATTTTGCTGATTAGCAAAAACTCTAGATGCTCTCGAAATTAGAGAGATGTTCACAGTGACAAGTGACAAGTAGAAGCAAGGATCTGTAAGTAAACAAAAGCTCCCTTCATGGAAAAAAAAAATCTATTTCATTGGTGATGAAGAGAAAACCACTCTCCTTCCAGAAACTGAAATGGCTGCTAGAATGAAGAGGGCTCTGCAAAACCCACAAAGGAGTTAAGATCTCGGTTTTAAACTTCCCAACCCATCACCCATTGTATGATAAAAATCTTCATAAGCAGGCACTCTCCTTTACCTTCAAGCACCTTCTTTAATTGTGTCTTTGACTAATAATAAATCATTCTTAATATCAAGTTTGATTAAGTTAATCTTGATGTGATATCATGAAATAATATTTACTGCTCTCCAATAATTTATGTAAATAACTTCCTCTTTCACCCTGCTGCACAGAATGACAGGTGATTCAATGCTGCTGTTTCACATACACATCTGTGACCAACATGTACACATTTATACTGTGTCTGTAGAGCATATAATGGATCAAACTGTTGTGTTAATAAAACAAATGGCTTGACAGTGAAGATGAAGCTTATCTTTGTCTTGGCCTCAGCCTCGTGCCTTGCTCCACAAGGCACGAATCTTTTAATGTCTTGAAAAAATCTTTAGACCTTTATTATGGTATTTAATGTTTTATTTTGATGTAAAGTAAAGAAGGCACAGATCACACACTGACAGTAAACTAACATGAGTAATTTCCAACAGACTAAGATATTTTGACTTAAGGTCATCAAGCATGATAAACACATTCAAACAAATTAACACCACATCACCACCACACTCACCACCACTCCTCTCAGATTTAAAAATAAATCTCAAGCCAGTACAGACAGGATGAGATAAAGAGGCAGATAGGAGGAACCACATAGAAGTAAATAACCACCTGCAATCATGAATTACTTGTTAGCAAAGAAGTCCAAGTTCAGGCACTAAACGATCAAGGCCTCAGATATCAGCCACGCTTCTGGAGGTTGCAGCACAAAGATGAACCAGGCTTTGCAGTTCAAAGCTGAGGTTTCTTTAGAAAGCTGTCTAGAAGAGGTGGCTGTGCCAGAACAGAGCACAAGCTCTGCCATAACCAAAACTGCTTCATCATATCTTTCCTCAATGCATGTTATGACACATGACAAACATGTCCCTTAGAAACCTCCATGCACACCTTGGGTAAGTACAAGGCCCTCCTTCTCAAGCCCAGGTCTTGTAAAGCAAACGTTGGGAGCAGGCAGATGGCAACTGCTGGAAGCAGACAGATGGAGGGACACTACAACCTCACTGTTCCTCCAGCCATTTGAGCTGGTCTGTGCTACAGGGAGGTTTCTCCCTTGTTTGAGGGGTCTGAAGGCTCCCAACCCCAGCCAATCCCCCAGAAACAGGCCTTCAGAAGGTGCAGTTTTGCCTTCTCCTTGGTCCCTCTCCTGCACCTTTTGTACAGGAACAAGCAGCTAGCTCAAACTCCAGAAAGCTGGGGGTGGGAGGCAGTGGTTTTCCCTGAACTATTACCTAGCTCAGCTGACTTCTTGGACAGTCTTCACAGACAGGAGAACTGATCTGTGCCGTGAGAGACCATGACACACATCCTCAGAGTTCACAGCTCCGTTCAAGCTGCCAGCTGGGTTCACTCTCCCATGTGGTTCCCAAAGCTCTTTCCACCACCCACTCCTTGAAGCCTGTAAAGGCAAAGAAGACACTGCTGTGTTGCCCACAACACACTCTGGCTACAGCCCCTAGAGAACCAACTTCTCTATGTATTCTAGGGCAGAAGCTGACCTTGCATGATTTTGAATACATTTCATGTATACCATACCATCAAACCCGTAACAACAGCTAACACAGCAGCCATTATGTACTTTTGCCTCTGAAGAGCTTCCCTTGGTCACAAGTAGGCTTTCTTCATGTTGCGTTTTCTGGGTATGCATTTGCAAGACAAGAGTCTTTTGAACAGGTACCTAGCAACTTGTGGGAGGGTTAGGAAATAAGCCAGGAGGTTAGCACTGTGCTTTTATTTGGCTTACTTAATCTATAATAGTTCAAGTATTTTGGTTACCTCTTTTAAGTGTCTAAGGCCTGTATAAGACTCCTAGAAACCTAAAATCCTCTTTCTGTACGGAATACAATACAGCAGCTGGAAATGAAGTTTTCCTCTTATTACCCTATCCAATCCACTGCAACCCATCTCCCGTATAAAGTGCTTCCATGACCACTCATAGTGGGTTTTGCAAATAAGAATGCCAATTAGCATCCAGTAAGATGATATGTACTATTGAAAGCAAGAGAGAGGACAGCTGTCCCCTAGAAACTTGATTGAGATTACCTCCTCATTAGTAACAGACCATTCAAACAGCCACCAGATGGTAACAACTTTCAGTCAATAAAGTGACATGTTTTGCAATTGCCAAATCCCCTTTGCAAAAACAGGGCAGGACAAATCTTATCGTATGCACACTTAGGCAAACTGATGAAAAGAGCTGGAGAATCTTGGCAGCAGCTTTAGGCAGAATTTGTCCACACTTGTTGAGCCCGAAAGCAAGGGAAGGAAGAGGAATGAATATGCACTGAGCTGGCGACGAGATTTGAGTATTTAAGACATACCAAGAACCAGGGAGCAATTCCCACGTCTTCCCTCTTGTGCCAGGGTATCCACCACAGTTGCCTAGGTATAATGATACTTTTTATTTTGTTGAACATCCTCAGGTCTGTGGGTGAACATCTTTATGAACTGAATTTTGCTCATTTCACAGTAAATCTAGAGCATCTCTTAAGCAAAAATCACTGCAGACCAACATCGCCCCATTACACTTGGATTTAGCCCAAGGAAACAAACTGTGCATTAGTCATTCCAGTTACAGCTGACAAATGAAACAGGGAGCAGATGACCTAGGAAAACCAAAATCCATCTCCTGGAGAGGCTTCCAACCAAACACAGTCCTTCTGCCTCACCTCCAATTCCAGAATGTTTCTTATTCCAAATTCCGCAGTGGCTACCTGCTTTAAATGCATATACATTCCCCTCCTGGTGATCATAGGCAGATTAAATGGATCACATAAAAGTGAGCTGTTCATAGCAAGCTTTTTTCCTACAAAAAGTCAGATAACGTTGAAACTATTTTTCCCCCTCCCTTTACAGTACTTGAAATAAACAGAAGAAAGTTTTATAAAAACACTTGAATTGAGCTGGGAGTGAGGAGGAGGGTAGTTTCCCCTCCCCCTCCCCCCTTTCTCTTCAGGGTTAATTTTGGTCCTTTTCTATCGCACCCACACATTCTCTTCAGGTTCTGAGTTCTGATTTCATTGAACTCTGCACTCCCAGAGTTGGTGCAAAGCCCATTAAAGGCAGCAGACAGACTTCCATCGACTTCAAGGGGTTTTGGATCAGGGTCTTGGAGCATAACCTTCATACAAATGGAGAGCTATTGTCAGCCCATGACTCAAACACATGCCTCCTCACTAAGCACGCTCTGCACCTGTATTCTGCACAACCCTTTACCTCACAAATCTTTCTTGAATTCACTATTTTAGAAACTATGACTGAATTAGTTGTACTTGCAACCAGTGTATAGCATTAAATGCTCTTTCTTCTCAGGAGGTCACAGTATCTGGACAGAAGACAAGTATCATAGGCACTGACCAACCCTTGGCCAGTCCAGTCAAGAGACCACATATCTAATTGACATTTTGTCCTTTCGCCTTCTTGACCAAGCAAGTAAACAGAAGGCACTAAAAGTGGCACTATGTGGCTTGTATTAACAGGTCCTCCCCTCCAGAAGCTTTGGATAAGAGTCTACTCACATCTGCCCAGAGCCCTGCCTGTCACACATGGGGGCTGCCCTCCGAGCAGCTTAGAGGCTTCCTCCTTACCTGCTGGAGAAACTCCACCATGAACACAGAGAAGATGAACATGCACACATCCTTAATCAAGGGAAAAAGGCAAGCACAACACCAGCACTCAGTTCTCCCACTGAGGAAAAGGTAGACACACATGCTGCAGGAGCCCCAAGGACTTGAGCAGCCTAGAACTAGATTAACTCGCATGGCTGTTCAATTTACAGACCCCCCGCTAAAGTAAGATATAGATCATCTCTGCCTGCGCAACCTGCCTGCGCAACTGCTAAACCAGGCTCTGTGAGCAACATGAGGATAGCCAGCTGATCAGTGTATGTCCTGTTTGTACTCAGGACAGAGTGGCATAAACAGGGGCAGTAGCAAAGACATGGAAAGTGGAATGGACTGTGCCAAAATAAAGACTGAAGGAGGAGTCAAAAAACTTAGTTGTGACATCCTTGCAATCACATCGTGTTTTGAATTGCTTCAAGCGATGAGCAAGAGAAGGCTTTTCCTTAAAGGCCTCAGCTATGTGCAGATCCCCATCAGACCTCCCAGTCCACCCAAGAAAAATCTCTTGGAAAAGCACAAACATCAACTATGAGCTCTACTGCATCTCAGGAGCTGTATCCTGTAGCTCAGTCTGGGACCACCCTCTTCAGAGATTATCTCTAGAGTGAATACAAGACATCCTCTGGCAAAACCCACGTTTCAGCTACTTGTGCAATTTGCTTAACTATAAGAAGCAAGAACAATATCCCTTAATCAACAGGGGAGATGTTGATTAAGAGAGTATAAAATAACCAGGATCCTTTGTGCATTTAAAAGGTACTTTATATACAAGGGCTTTGTATGCAGTGGAAATTAAATGCACCTTACAAGTAGTAATATATAGCTCACCAAAGACTACATGGCTCAAACCAAACAAGGATCTATAACTAGTGGCATCAGGTCAGCCCGTATAAAGAGACACTGCTACCCTCCTGTATTTTCCCGTACTGCACTCACCTATGAAACTTGCAATTGGGATCAGGACCTTATTTCTTTACATGCTGAACAAACAGGTAGAAAGACCCTCAAAAGGGCAACAGAGAACATGCTGTGCTAATATGCAAAGACCCACCAATTACAATACTTTCAATGATTTAGAAGAAAACCTAGAAGTCACCAAAACATCTGGGCTCCCCTCCAGCATAGTGGGGAGGTCAGCATCCTTGCTCTGAGCCCAACACAGCCACAGGTTGGGGCAGCTCCAGCCATGTGAGCAGCACAAAGACTTGGTAATGGGCCAGTGGATAAGCTACGGACAGTGCCCTGAAGTCCTCTAGCCAAGGCCTGACAGACACAGCATAGTCTCAGATAAAGGCAGTCTTGGGCCCCCATACTGCAGGGAGCTGCTCCTCTGTCTGACCAACACATTTGCACTGCGCTTGTTTGCACAGATGGGGGAGGCCAGAAGGCAGCTTGAAGTGCTTTTCCCTTCCCCACTGAAGACTTTAAAAATTAGAGAGAAGGGAGAGCAGTGTGTCTGCCTTCTGCAACATACTTCTCAATTTCTCAAATGATTTCTTCCCTCTAATCTCTACAAATCTCACTCCTTGGCATGCGATAGAAATAATTCAAACCCAATTGCAAGCTAGTCTTTCCTCCACGAAGACTGCAAACTATGCAAAATTGATTTAGAGGAATTTCTGTGAGGTAGCCTACAGTATTTCCTATCAGAAACTGGGTCTGTAAAACTTAATTCATTTAAAGAACTTGAATTCAGTTCTGAATGCAGCTCTGAAGGTACAAATGCACTGGTCAAGTCACCACCTTCACACACCTCCATTTTTACTAGCATAGCAAAAAAAGGGCAGTAGTATTTTCAAGCAAAAGCACTTTTGCTCCCCTGTAAAAGGCACTAGGTTTGAAAAATCTGAATTTTGGTAGTGTTCCCCCAAAAGCACACCTAGGACATGGCAGCACAGGCTACCTAAGCAAAGGGGATAATAATTTTGCTTGCAGTGAGGCTCAGCATTGCCAGGCCCATTAAGATGCTGGGAAAGTGGAAGAGCAGCACGCCTGCCAAAAGGCAGAGTCTTACACTAAATCGATAGCCTCCCTTGCGTCCCTGGCCCTTCTTTAGGAACAAAGCAGTTCAGCCTGCTGGAGCTCAGGCTGCATCTTGGGTCACGCACACAGACAGGCAGGGGAGCTTAAGGACGGGCTAATCCTGGCCTCTGGAGAGTGCAGCAGGCAGCACACCAGCTCTCCCTTGCAACAGGAATAGAATTATAAGTCACAATACCCCTGCCCTATCCAGCACTGGTGGGCAGAAGCAGTTTGCATACCAAAAACCTCATTATAGATGCAAAGCAAATTCTTGACTGAGTATATGGTAGAACCTAGTTAACTGCTGGTGCAAAAGTGCAGGCCAGGCTGTTGCCGAAACTGCACAGGCAGAAGCAAGCCCAGCTCTGGAAGGCTTCTGAAACCAGGATCACACAACCACTGACAGACACCCCTGGCTGCTCCAAGATCCTTGGAGTCACTCGTGGCTCCAGCAGGATTGGAATCTCCTCTCATACCCACACTAGCCAACTTACAACATCAGGTCCCATTAAGACTCAGACCTCCAGAGTTTTGTACAGCAAATGCCATAAACGCCTCAGAAAAGTCATGCAGCTTCACAAAGGGGTTCTGTTAATAGATCATCTGCACCAGCCCAGCAGTTTCAGCAAGTGATATAATGTAATAAAACTCATTCTCATGCTATTTCAAAACTCCTCATCAACACTTGCCACTGCCCTGCTAGAATTTTATTTGTAATGTTACCTGAACAACAGGGATACATCGAGTTGCATAAATCTCAAGCTGGAGCCTTAAGCCATTTTACCACCCACACAGTTAATTACACCTTTTAAAAGAAAAAAAAAAGTTGAGAATTGGGTGTACAGCATCTAAACTCCCCAGCAGCTAGCAGAGACATGAATACCAACCGGCACCAGGCTCCACACTACACAAAACAATAAGGTGGAACTACGTCCATTGCTCCATATCAGAACCTGCGAGAGATGAGTTCGTTGTTAGAGATAAGCGTGTAAAAGCCTTTCCCCACACCCTACCATGCCACAAGTGTTTCTACACTGTTGGGCTGAAGCAACAAAATTATTTCTGTGAGAAGCACTCAAATAGCAGTAGCCTGTTTTTGTGATTGGCCATTTATTCGCATTCTTCTCTTCTCACATTGCTTACTTTCCAGTCAAGTTTTTTTTTGCCCAGACTACCAAACCTAAGGGTATAGCAGTTCCCACCAAGAAGAAAAGCATTGGCCTAACACAACTACAATAGTATTTCCAAAAGTCATTGTATCTAACTCTTCCAGTTTCAAAGTTTTTCGTATTTCAAATCATTGAAAAATTATGCTCTTTGTACCTTAGGTAAAGAAATTTCCTTCTAAATGAAGGTCGATATGACTGTGTAATTTTCTTAAACCATGAAGGGAAAGAGCACCAAAGAATTAAGAAAAATATTATCCTTCTAAATAAAACAACACAATTTAGTTGCTTGCTAAATTGCAAGCTCCTTGCTAACATAGTTGAAAACAGTTTTCAACTGGTTGCCAGTTGAAAAGTGCATCGCTCAACACTGAAAACATATTTCAAATAACATGATGGATATAGACATACGAAAGTTCTTTATACAAGTTTGGTCTTTTTTAACTTCGTAATACAGACCCTACCAGTCATAGGTATAATCTGTGAAGGTGATAAAAAGAAAGGAGCATACAATATGAAGTTATCCCGTACTGTTATCTTGGCTGCTTGCCACTGTTTATTGAAATTCACACATTTTTGATGTTGATGGGCTAGTCCTCACCAGCAGCAGATGGGGCTGTGATGGGGAAAGCCTGGTAGGAGAAAAGTTGCTAGGTACCAACAAGTCTATAATCAACTGACAGGCTTACTGCCCTATGTAAACCCAAAGCACAGGTTATTCACCATTAACACCTCACCTGTCTCTCTCTGCCCTGGGACCACAGCCCTCCTGGCAGGCAGAGAACCCACCTGCGACTCCCTAGCACTGCCTCTCCTTCCTCAAAACACCCTAAACCTTCTCCTCAAAAGCACCAGGGTGTCATGCTTGGGTTCTTCAAGGTCTTCAGGCACTTTCAACATAATGCTACTCAGTGGAAGTAAACTTGCTACCAAGGCTGGCATAGGCCTGGACCTCATCCACAAGACATCCCTATTGGAACCTCAAAACTGTCAGGAGAGAGAGTTGCCCGGAGTTTACATGGCCCTGCCCTAACACACCAGCCTTGGTCAGCGATGCATTCTCACTGTCCCATGCCTAAAGACACTGTGCCTAACACCAGGCACCTTAGCTAGTGGAGCTGGGCTGGCAGCACAGCTATTTCCTTTGCTGCATGACAGATTTGGAGGTAAAAAGATTGATTCCTACAAGACATCTCAAGAAACAACAAAGAAAAAGAAAAGTCAAAGCCTTTTGGACATCAGGATCTTTTACAATTAGCCTCAGTAGACTCAGGGGTTTATCCCTAGAGCTGGCCCTTCACAAAGATGAGGCAAGCCCTTATCATTTTGAGGCCCTCAGACTTGATACTTTTAGTTTGGTAATAAAGGCACATCAGGTGACTCTTCCTGGGCTGGAAATAGGTACTTTACCATTTGTCAAAACCACTTCTACAGATTTGTACAAGCAGGCTCCAAATGCTGAAGGCAACAGGTTCTCATTACATTCTCAGTCTCTTGGTATCAAAGTCAATGAAAGTTTTATCATCTTTAATTAATATTAGGCCTCTCCTTAGGAGTTACTACTCAAATAACATGAATCTATATGGGTTGGACATTTTTTATTTGATGCCTAGATCTAGGCATTCATGCACTGGTTTACCCACCTAGCTGCCACCTTCTTTAAATTTATGACTCACTTCAAGGAGGTTGAACTCAAAGTATTACCTGAGCTCTTACAGTTTAGGTCAGGTATTCAGCTGAGCATGATCCAATTTGAGCAAAGTGCTCAGAATACACTTCCAATCCATATTTTGGGTGCATTAAAAATAATAGTAAGAACAAATCTGGAGATATCTCGTGGAATGAACTCAAATTTCAAGGTAATGTTTTATGAGGTTATAAAAAAAAAAAAAATCTCTGAAGAAAACCTGTTTCTCAGGGTAATTCACCCACTCCAGCAAAGCACAAAGAAAAAGAAAAATAATTCACTTGAGTCAGAGTTGGGACGGAGCCATAACATTTTGAAAGGAGTCCAAAACTCTCCCCCCACCTTCTTCGGGGGTGATAAAATATGGGGGTCTTGTTCTGACCCAGCTGAAAAGACAGGACAGTGGTAACATTGAGCTCTGGGTTTGCAGCTCAGCTTCCTGGCGAGAAGGATGAGGTGTTGGTCTCAGGAGCCTCAGCCCATGGCTACCGCTAAGCTCAGCAGAGCTCAAGACGTGCTACCTCCCAGCCTGCTTTCTGGGCTATCACACATAGCCTTGTCCCGTGTGTTAAGGCACAAGAAATAATGCTTTTTCCGATCTCTGGATACGTTACTTCATCTCAGTATCACTTTACAGTCATCATAAATCAAGCAATCCCCCCCATTTCCTTCCCCAATGTTTTATAAACTGCAGAAAGTTGGAATATTTTTGGCCCTACAGCCTACATATCCTATAATAAATGCCTCTTCTAATGTTGCTTTATTTTATCAATATTGCTAGACTTCTTAATGGGACTCTAAGCTCCTGACTAACAAAATATATTATCCGTCATATTCTGTATTTATTTTTGCTGTGAGGAACAATGATGCTCTATTATGACTGGCGCAGGGTAACGGAGGTCAGAGTCTGGCTGTTAATTGAAAAACCACATGCGCTGCCTGGACACCCAATCCCATTCTCCTGTGGCAGCTTCTCGGGTCCCAGCAAAAGGGGCTCAGCGCTGCATCCCACCTTGCTGCCAGGAGCCCCATGGCACCCCAGGGGAAACCACACCTATGGATATTTGCACTGCAAAGCATGGATCAGTTCAGTGGCAGGGAAAAAGGGAAAAAAAAGGGAGAAAAAAAAAAAAAGCCAACTTGCAGCCAGGGTAGTGCAAGGTTGGCTTGCCTTCAGGAAATGCCTGGTTGTATGCAGCAGCTGTGGTGCGAGTAGTACAACAAATTCACTTACTGAATGACAACAGCTTTATTGGCAAGCCAATTCAATTAAAGCCACTGCAACCAACAAAGTAGCAGGCAGCGCTCTCTGCATAAAGAATATGGAATCATGCCTGCATTTCCCCAAGTGCCCTCAGCCCTCACTGTCCCTCAGCATGAGAGGGAAAGGGATGAATGAATTAGACGCAGATGATGGTAATTAATGGCTGGCTGTCAGAGAGGCATTTTGTAGGCCCAGCAGTTGAAAGCTCCATGTTACAGATAGAGTCCCAGCCCTGCCCAGCCAGGGCAACCTGCCTTGCGCAAACGTGGGAGAGGGGAACACATGCTGCCCTTCTGCACTGATCAGCGGACGGACGGATTAATAGGGAACCAAAACCTTCATTTTTCATTTTGCAAAATGCATCTTTTAGGCTATGATTACAAATAAAAAAATCTCACCTTGGAACTCTGACTTGAGCTTAAAAAAAGAAAGTATCCTTAATACTGGGCTATAAACAAAATACATATTCTTATAAAATATACATAAGAAATTGTTTTTGCCTTTGGTAAAATAGAACTGATCTTTAACACTAGAATTTTGCTTTCTGAGGCAACATTACATCCGAGATCTCCCTGCACACACATGAGATTAATTTTGTACCATTCCTTAAGTCACAGAAGTCTAATTTCGTCTTCTGTAGCATTACCAACAAACTGATCCATTAGATTTGTCGAAGGGCAGAATCAAGCCTTATCCCCAAGTTCTCAAAATAATTCACAAAACTTCTATTATTAACTCCAACCTACGAATAAGGAAGGACAAGGTATGGAAAGCTTTGGGGCAGAACACTGCCCTGCTGAATTCACAGAAAGTCTTGGTAGCATCAACACTGGCTCATCAGGACCTCACCCCAAATGGTGCATCTGCAGACACACAACAAGCCAAAAGTCAGAGCCACATCTCAGGCACCCCCATTCCCAGCTTTTTCCTAAGCAATCTGTTTCTTGAAAGCCACTTCCTTGGCCCTAAGGGCTGCCCTGGTTCCCCACTGCCTGCAACCAAAACAGATGAGGCCAATCAGCAGGTTTTGTCTGCAGCATTTAAGCTGATAGACAGCATCATTGCCTTGCTAACTTGATTTTTAAGTAGAACGTTCAAGAAGCAAGAGGCACATTTCTTGGCATTTGCCTACAGCATCACACAGGATGCAGTTTAGAGAGCAGCACTAGGGAGTGTGGCACTTGCTCTGGGCATGGGCCAGCAGCACCCCAAGCAGAGCACACGGTGTGCAGCTCTGACAAGCTTGGTCCTTTTCTGCAAGACAATATTCCTGCAAGTCTTCCTGCAAAAAAAAATTTTTTTTTCATAGTTGGTATTACCTCAAAACATCAAAACACGTATCCCTTCTCAGTAGGGAGAAAGAATCAAAAGTTAGATGACTTCTTAAGCATAAAAGTAAGGGGGGCAGCAAAGTAAGGCTTGAGGAAAAGTCCCACCTTTTCAGTACTATTTCTCCTGAATTCACTTCCACAAAGTGAGAGTGGTTACCAGGTTATGTACGCCCACTTGGTCTGTGCCCACCACAAACTCACTACACCAGAATCATTTTCCTTTACATTGGAAATGAACAACCCTTCCATCTTCTCCACACAACCACGTTACTTACAGTTTCATAGTTCTAAAGCAACAATACTTATAACCACTATTCCTCATAGTTAAGCAGCAGAGTTACCTGTCACCTGCCTGACACACTACTTCTTTCTGCCCTCACTGCTGGGAGGAAGACTCCAGCATGTGAAGCCACAGATGCAATGAGCGGCTAGGCAGATACCCCACAGGTCACCCATGACTGCTCACCACTCCTCCTGGGTGCTTCCCCCAAGGGCAGGTCTCCCCATTATGGGCAACTCTTCCCCAAGAAAGTATTTGTCCACCAAAATGCTCTCCCCCTGCTCAATGATTTGGTTACACAAGGCACTTGCATTTTGATCATGGCAAGGGCATGAGATAGTCGTGTCCACAAGAGCAGGCAAAGGTGAAGGATCCCCTTTCAGATGCTCCCCCTCACTTAACTGCAACGAAATCTAATATATAAAAAGCATGTCACTCCATTCTAGATTTCATTAATCCTTTTTTTTTTCCCCCTCCATGGAAAGGCTAAATCCTTTATACATGCCTTCTTGCTCAGCTTTCCCCATCCCTCACTTCCAAAAAGGTAATGCAAGTCCAGACAAACTGGATGAACTCCCAAAAGCTCTTTTAACATAGCACCGATGAAATGAAGGTGAGCTGTACTCAAAGCAATGACCAGAAAGCGTAGGGTTCTTCTGGGCTTTTTGAAGTTTAGTTTTATGGAATAAAATCTACCTTCCTTATAGTATGCCAGTGTAATTGCCTGTCTGCTTCCCGTGTCAAAGTGACCAATACTTTCTGGGTCTCTGGGAATATAAAACTGAGGAAAACATCATTCATTTGCTGGGCATTCATTATGTGACTCATTATTAAACATTTGTATCCTTAAAATAATGGCCTAGCTATTATCAGCCAAAAGATCCCCACTCTCAGTTTAGTTCAAAGATTAGGGCACCACAAAAGCTCCAGCAGACTGACACTGAACACACCAAGAAATGTCTTCAGTGGAAGACACTTGTGCTTCATATGTGTCACAGAGAACATATGCCTTTTCATTTCCAGACACAATTTCAGTATTCATTAAGCAATAGACTAACGGTGCAACCCTTAATGACTCAAACAAGAGCCAATGGAAGTGGGTGCAGGTCCACAGAAGTCAAAGTTTTCTTTTGTTTTTTTCAAATGGACACCCTTTACCTTGCAATTCTGGCTAGTGAAGTTATTCAGATCTCTTGGCCAGGTGCCCCACACTAGAGGAAAGATGGGCATGTAACAGAGGCTGGAGAGAAAATAAAAGGTAATAGGAGCTGAAGTGATGAAAAACAAGCAAACAAAAACCCCACTGCTTTTCCTCCAAGCTAACGGTACCAGTCTCACCTCAACCCAACACTGGACTAGTTAGAGGCCAGGAAGTCCAGTACACTGAAAAAGTCAGACCTGCGTTGGCTGAGTGCATAGCAGGACAGACACCAAACTGTGCAAACTCGCAATGTGGTCCCAGAATGACGCATTTCTCAAGAGAGGCAATCTTGAAGTAACATTACATTAGACTGATGCCACCAGGCATTTCCAAACCAGTTTAGCCAGTTTTACCATGGATTTGCCAAAGGAAGAAAAAATCTAAAAAGCTGACCTTTGCTGGCATTTCCCGAAGGGAGGAGGACAGTTCATGCAGGAAGAACCTAGGAGTGTAGAGTCTCTGTGTGCAGGGTGGTCCACACCGCCCAGAAGAGCAGTGGGACTGCCAAGATGGCTCAGCCCCTCCTAGGACTTGATACACCCCCAGCAGTACCAATCAGCCCTGCCTCTGCTGCAGCAGGAAAGAAAAACGGAAAAACACTGTCACCTGGGCTGCGTTTCCTACCAGGTATGAGCCAGGCCCAGGAAAGGAGGGGAAGGGAGTGAGTGGGATATGAGCAACTGGGAGCAGGTAGAGCCAAGACCAGGCTCGGGATCTGCTGCGCGTTTTTTCATCTCCCCTGGTCGCAGCCAGGGCTGGACATGGGGGTCCCATGGATCCAAAGCTTTCTGCACACCTCCTCTCCACACACCCTCATTGCACCCTTGCAAAGCTGCAGATGATGGTCAATTCAGTAGCAAAATCCTGTCATGTGACATAATTTTGTCTGAAGTTACCACATTTGCTTCTGCAAGGTCCCCTGCTACTTCCCTAAGGTAAAGGGGAATTAATCAGTCATGGTTTCATCCCTGACTCACTTGTAAAGGAAACACTGGTTATTGTAGAAAGCCACTCATTGGAGAGCACATAGAGGTTTGGTGTTTTTTTGTTTTTTTTGTTTTGTTTTGTTTTTTTCTTTCAGCACTAATAGGAGACATTGATGCTTCCAGCTGATACAGTTTGGTGGGGGGTTTTTTGCTCATTTGGGATGGTATTTAGGGACCTCCATTGCACTAATGACCTGAACATGCTATGCAATGTATAGGTACACTGCAGAAATTATCTCTATTCACGATTTAGTTATTGCAAGCTCTTTGTAAGGCAAAGATTTTTTTTTTTAATAAAACCACCACAGTAATAAAGTGTTCCTTGTAGTACGAGGGTGCAACACTAGAAATGAGCACAGCAAAGAGATGGGCAGAAGCCCCACAGAGGGGCTGCTGCAGGAAGCACAAGCCTGCTACACTAATGCAGAGCCTGAAGTTGACGATTGTGCAACTCACTACCTTTGCGAGTGCTTCGGCTGGCTGCCCGGGCCATTCCCACGCTTGCTACGGGCAAGCACAGAGCTGGAGGGATGCTGGAAAGACTGGTGGGCAAGAAGGACAGTTCTCAGGGAATGTTGCGTCCCACTGCCTGTGAGCAGTGCAATGGCAGCATTCCCTCGCCTTTCACAAGAACTCAGCACAATCCGGGGGTCCTGCCTGCTCAGATAAGTTCCCAGGCACTTCTTTTTTTTTCCACTCACACAGCACATTTAAGTGTTGGGCCCCGGTCTTGATTGTAAGACCTGAAAGGTTGGAGGGTCAGAGCTTAGAGGCTGGTCTCAGGTTTTGAACAGAGGCGCAAGGCAGCCCCCTGGCACATTTGGACCTGCAGAGCAGACTCCCCAGTAATGCAGTCACTGCCCTTGGTGGCTGTTGCTGCTGCCCCACAACAGCCGCTTGCCTGCAGACACAGCCTGCAATCCCAATTGCAAGGACAGGGCTGAGGAGCCACCAAGGCTGGTGGAGCAGCCCAGGGAAGCAGATGCTCCCTGCACGTCCTGTATGGTAACACTCTGCAATCCCCAGCCTGCCTGTCCCGGGAAGCACAGCCCAAGGAAAGAGGATAAAAATACTTCGAGTCTCCACACAGCAGTTTTCTGCTTCTGTTCCCCTTTGCCCAGACACCTCAGCAGAAGTGTTAAAGGTCAGAAACCCTCTGCGCTCACCACACTGCTCTGATGCCTGGGGGCTACCCATCTCCAGCCTATCCCCACCCCAGTGGCACTTCATCCATGGGATTTCTGGAAACACTCAGCAAAAGCCTCGCACTCAGCCCTGAGGCACTGAATCCCCAGAGCAGAGACCTGTGATGGCTCTGCTGTCAGCTCCCCACCAGTGACATGCAGGTGGGAAACACCACACGTCTGAATAAACACGGGGGTGCTTCAAGATAAATCTATCAGAGGTCTAAGATGTTCTGCCCTCTGCCGCACTAAAACACAACTGTTCCTGGAGAGGTGAACGATAGCTCGCTGTCAGATGCTAGCCTTGCATAAATTCTCCCTTTTCCTAATGAGGCAAATGCATGTTCTTACAATTAACACAGCCATGCAGACCGTGCCTCAATGCAAACAAAAAGCCTGACAGCCCACGGATTACCACACGCTCATAATACACCCCATATTTATCTTGCACAGACGACGGGCCAAGTTGAGCATGTGGTTCCAGGGAGTATGGGCTCTCCAAAGCCCTATTGCATGGCCCACGCTGAGCTTTCCACACTGGCAAACGCCGAGGAAAGATAGGGTAATATAATATACAGTGCAGGTGTCATACTGTGGGTGCAGGGAGATCCTCTGCAGATAGCACGTATTTGTGAAGAGCTTTGCTGCTGCCACTTAAGCTGCAGGTGCTGCCCTTGAAGCTCACCAGAGCCTGGGGGTGAAAGCAGGCCTGGGCCACGCGCCTCGCACCCCGACGAGCTCAGCGGCAGAACACGGGCCCACATGGCTGCCCACTTCCTTCTGCATTCGCCTCGCCATGCAGTTATGCAGATTGTAATGTAAAAAGGAAGCTTGGGATATTTCGTGCACAGGTCAAGGGTCAGCGGTTGTCTGAGGCTCGCTGCCTGTCATGGTATGTACAGTATGTGTCACTTCTCAAGTGTTGGAACATGAAATGTTCTAGAAGAAGTCAAGAACGCTACGTGTGATCCTCGGCGTGTCAGAACCAGGGTGTTGTATGCAGAGTGGGGTCAAATTCGGCAGCATTCAGAGCAAGCTGTTTGAGTTAGGTAGGTAAAATAGAAGGCTTCTTCTATCAAAGCATCTGCCAGGCACATAAAGCTACCCTTGTGCAGCAGCGCAAGGGTATTCCTATTCAGGCAGCAAATATCGTCTATTTGTCAGTTGTTTCATCTTCCCCCCTTACGTGACATGCTGCATGTACCCTAGAGAGGTCCTCCTATCCGTCATGGCATGAAGCATTTAAAGGCAAGGTTACATTAAAGAGGCATTGCAAGCAGCAATCTGTGCATGGCCCTACTCGCCTGGAGAGCAGCTTCCCAGTGAGCTTCAGGTGCTCCCCACCCAAGGCGATGTGCAGAGGCACCGCTGGAGCTGAGGTGCCAGCTAAGGCTTGTAGGTGAAGTCCAGAGGCCAAGGCCCGGCAAAAGTCTCAGCCCTCATGAGCGAGGCCAGGACACCTCATCTGCTCCAGCACTATCCCAAAGGCTTCTTGGGCCCAAGCAGTCCTCGATGCTGGCTGGAGCTCCACAGAGGGGTTTTTCCACATTAGTCTGCCCCAAAACAGGTAATAACACACAGGCATTGCCTCTCCGACTGGACAGAGGACTGATGTTGTAGGTAGCTTATCTCCAGTCCCCTCCTGATAGTCCTCAGACTGATGTAGCCTTTTGTCCCTGGATGGATTCTGGGTCATGGTCTCATAACACTTGGAGCTGCTGATGGGACCCCTCTGTTTGGGAAGGGGATGAGACCTCCTCTTTTTTCTGCTGAAGGTGCTTAGCATGGGCAACACGAAGGTCCTTCTACCCAATACAAACTCATCTATGGTAACAGTAAAACTTGTAAAGCAAGAGACTTGAGTCTAGCAGCAAAGAGAGTGAATTCTTTGAATACAGGGTTTACATCATGTTCATCTAGGATTTATATTTTTATACCACCAGTATTGATTTTTCTGATAAATCATAGTACTGTGCACGGTACGTGTTTAGTATGGCACACATGAATTGATACATCAAAGAGAGTTGCATAAATTAACTGCTTGTGAATTGTGAGCTATTATCTGTTTTAACTCATCTGGAATCCCATGGCAATGTATATTGTGCTGTACATTGCTACGCGGTGTGTTGTGCAACAGCTCAGTTTCAACAGCACAAGATTTTAGTTGTAGTTCACTGATAAGCCCTAATCGGTCTCATTGCATTGAAAGAAATGTGCACTAACTTCAATTAAGGGAAATTGGACACCCTGTGTGGTTTCTGGAGGGCCTGTTTTATCCTCACGTCTATTTTTTTGTGGCCTAACAGATTTCTTGCTGCACTGTCACAGCATCTGCAACACAGAGACCTTGGTCCTTACCAACTCACAGAGTTATGGTGTAGTTAATCTCTTCACTTTTGTGGTGGATAAATGAGCAGCACGTAATTATATATTAACCAAATATCCTCTCTTCTTCTTAAAAAAAAAAAAAAGTACATAATATACATATGCTTTGCCAGTGCTTAAAGAGATTCAGAGTCTGGGAGTCTAAAAATGCTAATCTCCAGTGTGGGGAGAAAGGAATTTATATGAGGCATTTGCTAAACTACAACTCACTGGCCTTTTAGCAACCCTGAAGAGACAGAAAAAAAGAATAGAACAAAAAGACAGAACAAGGAGCAATGTAACAGGCAGGGGAAAAGTTAATTTTTTCCATCGGACTCTTTTGTGTGCCAAATTATTCCTTAATGTAAAGCCTCCTGCACTTTCACTTAAACAGTGTACATAATTACGGACTAGCTTACCACATTCAAACATGAAACTCTCCGTTTCTCCTCTCCCCTGGGTTTGGCAGGGGGTCTGGTTTCTGAGCATGAGAGGCCTATGGTTAACCATAGTGGGCTGAGGATCTGCAGGGTAGAATTGAAATACCATAGTAATTAAGTATAGGTTAATCATATTTACTGCAGCTCTGTTGGTACAAGATTCTCAGACAAAGGCTAAATTCAAGAAAACTAAAAAGAAACAGATCTTCATAGTTGATTTATTGGTAATGCAATTAGGATGAGAGAGAGAATCTAATTACCAAGTACTCTCACTTCTCTCACCCCCCTCCCAGAGCTGATTTAAAGAGGAAGCTATTGGTGTAATAACTACTTTCTAGTTTACTTTACTTCTTAACACTGCAGTTGTTAAAACAGCATCAGTGTTTTCTCAGCTGCATTTTCTTGTCAATACTAAGAATCAAATGAAATGGTTTCTACATGTCCAGGGAAAAAAAAGAAGCAAATGAACTAACATGAAAAACACCCCCAAAATGTTTCAGAGAAGCTGAAAATTTACCTGAGGCTGGAATGTGATTTAGGAGAGGCCAGAAGAACAGGTCATGCATGTGACTGTCCTTTTACTTCACAAAATTACATGTACAAAAGCGCTCAGTGAGTGCCAGGACTGTTTGCCCTCAGGCCTATCCCATGCAAATACATAATGGTGATGGGAAACGGTGGCACAAAACCTCGGGTTGATCCTAGCTCTGTGGCACACAATATGTGAGTGCTTTAATCTACCTGGAGACAGGTTATGAGGATGTTCAGGCAGATTTGGTTCCCAGTGGGCAATACGCAGGGGGAAATCCCTGCAACAGCAGAGCTTGACATGCAGTGTTATTGTTATTTGTTGTGTATTACTGTGTATTATTAATAATTTATTTTGTATTATTGTTGTTATTTATTGTGTCCCACCTCTGAGAAACTAAGTGAGCACAGCCAAAATACTTCCTGACTGAATGACCCTCATGGTAGCACCACGGCAGGCATGTTGGCAAAGCCAAGGCAGCAGCCGCTACGTGGCACACAAGCGTTTGATCCCAGGAATACACATAAACGCAGGAGAAAACAAGGGCTTTTCCTGAAATCCTTGTACAGTGCTTATTTTATTTTGGTGACACATTACAATATATTTTGTTTTAATTGTCCAAGCTCACCCAGGAGAGAGGCTTCCCAGGAAAAAATTATATGTTGGCAGCGAGCCAGCAATGGCATTACTGACCTCCACAGCACTGGCCAACAATTTCCCTCCCTGGAGACAGAGTCTCAGGTCAGAGAGGCAACATGGCTCTTCCAGCTGTGGCCAGGACCAAGGAGGCTCCTCAGTGCACATTACACCTATAGGTGCCCCGTTTTCCCCTTTTCCATCCCATTTTTCATTCCCCTGCACCGCTTTCTACACCCACGCTGCATGAGCAGGATGCGTGTGCCATATGCAAGGTGCCCAGGCACTTGGCATCTTCTCCTGCAGTGTTCAGTGAAATGGACTGAAACTCATGGCCTGCGTATCCAGGGTGGGAGCGGGGTTGCTGCTTTCAAGAAAGATGAAACCTGTGGAGTGGGATACCTCAGGAAAACTAACTGAATTCCCTGTTTCTTTTTACTCCTGCTTAGACCCATGTGTGAGCTCCTGTCCAGGTCCTGGCTGATGCAGCACCACTGGACTACACACTCAATTATTATGATTATGTGTAAGGTTGTTTTAAAACTTCCTGGAATTGAGAGTGGTACAGTGTGCATCTTTAATTTAATTACTATTTATTATTTATCTCTTTGTGAGCCTTGGAGCTTGGAGTCTTTAAAGAACGAGACATGTATTGCTAAGACATGTAGCACAGAATATAACAGCTTAATCATTCTCCTTCTGCTATTTTTATTATTCCCTTTTTGCCTCTAACCTCACATAAAGCAATCGCTCCTGTGGGAAGGGGGAGCAGGTATATCATGGGTCGTCTTGCAGCCAAACCCTAACCCCACAGCCTTTTAATCAGCAGGATAAGCCTTACCATACATTAAGCAAGAGTACATGGGCCCCAGGCAGCCTGAGCTGCTTTTGTCCTTTCCAACTCTTACTCCTTATCACAGAGCAAAACAACTCTTCTCCTCAATGTGGCTGCAGTCCAGAAATACTGTGCGTTTCCATGTGCCTTGGGCGCTGGTGGCTCAGGCCCCATGGGAACCGTGACCCTCCTCTGTGCCCTTCCACGTGGCATCAGCCCTGCTCTGGCAGTCCACGCAGCTATGCCAGGATCCCGTGACCATCCAAAGTCACTGGAGCAATCACAGTGGCTTGGGACAGGTTCCTTGGTGGAAAGCTTTTGCATGTCCTGCAAAGTTCACGGATGGAGAGCCATGTAATCACTGCATACTCAATCTAGATGTGAATGCCGCACATATATTTTTTCTGGAGAATCATAGAATCATAGAATGCTTAGGGTTGGAAGGGACCTCTAGAGATCATCTAGTCCAACCCCCCTGCATACGCAGGGACACCTAAAGCACGTGACACAGGACTGCATCCAAGCGGGTTTTGAAGATCTCCAGAGAAGGAGACTCCACAACCTCTCTGGGCAGCCTGTTCCAGTGCTCTGTCACCCTCACTGTTAAGAAATTTTTCCTTAAGTTCCTATGGAATTTTTGATGTTTCAGTTTCCGGCCATTTCCTCTAGTCCTATCAGTGGCCACCACTGAAAAGAGACCATCCCCGTCCTCTGCACTCCCTCCCTTGAGGTACTTATAGACACTGATTAGATCCCCTCTCAGCCTTCTCTTCTCCAGGCTGAACAGGCCCAGCTCCCTCAGCCTCTCCTCATAGGGCAGATGTTCCAGGCCCCTGATCATCCTTGTAGCCCTGCGCTGGACTCTCTCCAGCAGCTCCACATCCCTCTTGTACTGTGGAGCATATATATATACGTTATATGACTGCAATGGACCAGTATGGCTCAGTACACCTGGCTCTGCAGAAGGGCAGGAGAGCTGCTCACATGCACAGCAGTACTTCTGGCACAACCGTTGGGGTCTTGCACATCGTTTCTTTAAGTAGTGGAAAATTCCCCCTGGTCATACCATGCAAAGCAAATGAAGTTTTGCATGGTCTCAAACTGAGGATAAGGCAGCACAAATTTCCAGGAGGCAACTTGTATAAAACAGCATAAATTTAGTGGCTTCCTATCAGATGTGCATGCTTGTCCCTTTGCACTGACTTCATTCCAAGCTGCAAAATCAAATGAATGTAAAAACCTGAGCTGGACATTTTTACCAAGTTTCACCTCTAAGACAATGTGGTGTGATGATTCACATGCAGTTTTCTTACAAAATGCGCAAGTGGGTTCACTTTTCTTTAAAATTTAGCCTGGATTATAGTTTATAACGAAGGTTAAAAAGAGGCAGTATTTGATGTAATCTTGAGTTTCTTTTTATATGACTGTGACTTCCACAAGAGGCAATTTAAGCCGATAAGGGGGGGCGATAACATGGGCTCGCTACTCCAAATACCACTGCAGCCCTGAGCCTCCCCCAGCAAAGCCATGCACAGGCACCAACATCCTGCAGAGCTCCGTGATGGAATGTTTTTCCTTTCTTTCTTTTTTTTTTTTTTTCTTGGTCACTTCCATAATTTTGGCTTCCCGCTGTGCTAGGCCTTATCGCAGGCTCCCGCCATCGGGGTGCAGGGAGGATGTAGAGGGCCGTTTTGGGTGCTCCCTGCCTGACGCGGCCGCGAACCCCTGGCAGGAATATCCTTCCTCATTTCGCACGCCAGGAAGGCAGCCACCCTGGGCGCGCAGGCGGCAGGGAGGCCTGTGCTGATAAGCAGGGGCCGTGGGGAGGATATCCCCCCCGGAGGCGCTGCGGGGTCCGATAAAGCAGCAGGAGCCACAGAATTTACCACCCGCGACCCTTAAATCAAGGTGTGGGGGAGGGAGACGGGGTGAGGCATGGGTAGACCTGCTGCCTGGAGAAAAGCCTGTGTCAGAGATGCTGCAGAGTGCCACAAAATAAACATGGTTATCTAACCTCGGGGTTAAATACGACCATATTTACCTGGTGGACACCTATTTTGCTCAGGTGCCAATCCCCCTGACAGGCTACATGGGGTAGCAATGGGTTTTCAATGGTTTATTTTCTAAGTTTGGAAAGAAAACGTTAGCTGTGCCGCCGCTCCAGCACACAGCTGCCTGAGTAACGCCTTCCATCTGCAAGCACGCGAATTAAGGGCAGAGCGTTTGCTTTGCTCCTTCCAGCGAGTGCTGACCTTTAAACCCTGGAGCTGGCTGGAGAGCAGACAAAACACTCCGGGGCTCTCCCCCTTTTATCACAGCTGTCCACACCTTGCATTCCTCGTCCCTCTCGTATCTGCAGACTTTAACCTCCGGTGTTTGGCAAACAGCGAGGGCTACGGTGAGGGCAGCGATTACGCTGTCTCCAAGCTGCAGAAGGGAAGGGGGATCAAGGAACAGCCACATGACGTGAACTCGGGGGACACGGCGACATCTCCGCTGCCCGGCCAGGGCGAACAGCTCGGGACCAAGCACCGCAAGTCCCGGTGGACTGGAGCTTTTTGTGACCACGGATGCATTTAATCAACTGTTTATCCACAAAATTCCTCCCAAGCTCAAGTGGAGATCCAAACAAGCGGCTCTTTAGCATCAGGTACAAAGATGATAATGAGCAGACACATTCCAGGCTTATGTGCCACACCAATAGTGAGGACTGCGGGCTAGTGCGTGTATTGTTGTGCAGCCCAAGGAGAAAGAGCCAAGGGATTATTTTGAAATTGTTATGGGCTCTTGGGAAATAGTCCCATGTACAACGCAAAAATAGTCCCACGGACAACACAAAAATGGGATGCTGTTGCTGTGAAGTGAAAGAGGCTTCCCCGTGGCCTCAGTGGGTACTCCGCTAACCTTGACATTATATTTAAGGACAAGCTCTAAGCCTCGAAAGCCTCACGGTGCATGCGGCGGCTGGAGTAGCTATGTTGGTTTGTCACTAAATTATTCCTAGGGAGACCCAAAAGACCAGGGCTCGGTTCCTAGCTCTTCTGCGGGATCTAACAAGTTGCAAGAGCAGCCGCCAGTAAATCTGCGACTGCTTTTCGCTGCGGCTCCGGTGCTCCCCCCGATGATGCCAGCAGTGCTCCTGGGGAGCCCGAGGAATGTTAATTCGTTCCAGGTATCCCCGGGCTGGGGGAAGGGAGGCCCGGGTTTGTGAGCCACGTGTGAGAGCAGCAGTCGTAGACACTGACGCTCATCGAGCTCTACAGTCACTCGGCTGCAATTTGTGCTCCCTCTTCCCAAGCCTTTCTCTAGTCCATGCCTTCAAGAGCACCCTCAGCATCCCGGCACCCTCAGCTACTGCAACCAATGCAACCCCCTTGCCCGGAGTCAGTTGAGCCGTGGTCATACCTGCATTTTGGGGAGTTCCCTTTGGTGCAACACATGAACAGGAACTCACTCCTTCCTAAGTAAACACCGCTTTAATATCCACTGTGGATGAATGATGTTCTGCCAGGCAGGAAAACCAGCGTAGCGGCTTCTCCAGGCACCCAAGGTACTGCCTGGCATCCTCAAGACTGCCTTTGTAGGCTTCTTTGTGACCTACTTTTTTTTTTTTTTAAAGTACACAGCACAAAAAAAAAAAAAAAAACACACAGGCCAACTTCAGAGATATTCCCACTAGAAAAATTAAATACTCATAATGCTTTTTTAAAGTGAATTGGGCCCCTTAATTTGCATCTTATAATAAGGATGTTATCGTACTGGTTTATGGCTCAGCTCTTTAGTTTCTATCTCTCAGGGGCTAGATTTCCCCTCATGAGTTCAATATATGTCTGTGAACTAATGTAATTTTTAAAACGCTTTTCTTCTGTATTAACATTACAACCTTTATGAGTTAAAGGTTTTACTTGCCAAGTGTATGGTGTGTTTGCATTCAGGAGAAAGCCTATCCAGATATTATACTTGCAAGTGTGGTTACTGATGGGCACGGCTGCTGCTGCGGCAGTCACTCAATTGAGTCTGTAATCTAGCTGGCTAGTAGATGAAAAACCTTTCTCACCTTCCTGCGCTGAACCGTAATCTCCAGTGTACTCAGTCTCTTACATTCAGATTAATTATAAAACATTGTCACTAGAATATTAAAATAATGTTTAATACACAAAAGGGAATAGGCTATTCCAGAAAACGCATAATTTCCCAGTGACTATTCCACCTGTTGCATGCAATAAGTTCTGCTTTTTTCCCTTCTCTTGGCTGCCCAGTATGGGGTCCCCCAAGGCTTAAGAAGTTGGGAGTTTTGGCCAGGGTAGGTGAGTAAAAAGGAGATGGGATGGGACTTTTTTTCCCCCATCATCCCCTCCCAGTTGCAGACCAATATGGTTGTTCCAAAAGAGGACGAGGACCATGTGATAGGATTTCTGGGAGAAGAGAGGGGCAAGGACTCGACCAAATCCTAACATCACTTTAAAACTTGCCCAAATAGAGCTGGGTAGTGGGTGCTCGGGTTTTTCCAAACAGCCAGTCTCCGAGGTGCTCAAACACAACGAATAAGGAAGATTTAGATGCTGGCCCCTGCTTTAAGGTACCCAGGAATCACTCATCACTTCCACACCTTATTTTATAGTTTGGGACTCTGCTTTAAATTAGCCTTTTCCCTTCCCCTTTAATCACTACAGCTACATGAGGTGCTATCTCTTGAGGGCTGAACAGAGAGGGAATCAAAAAAAAAAAAGGGGGGGGGGGGGAAGCCTGGGGGAAGGGAGAGATAAAAGGCATTTTACTGGCTGGAGGAAAGACAGCAAAGGGAACGGAACCATCCCCTTTCCAAGCAGCTCCTGAAGGGATGTCACTCCCTGATGCTCCAACCCAAACAGGGTAAAGAAAAGCATCCACGGGGGTGTTTTGAGGTCAGGGCCACCCCCACGGGGCTGGCTAGGTGGCAGCCACGCAGGTACCATCAAGAAGGGCTGTCCTTGTGGCGAGACGCTGCCAAATCACATTATCTTGTTGCTGCCATGGAGCTGTGGAGGGAAAGGAAAAACTGTCCCCATTTTGTGTTTCCCTCTTCCTAGGGCCCTGGGGCTTTTTGTAGTGTTTCTCCCAAGTTGTGTCCTCAAGCCCAGGGTAGCGAAGACAGGTTTTTGAAGCAGAGAGAGGCTGACTCAGGATATTTTTCTTGCTCACCATACAAAGTTTAGGCCACATCAAAAACTCTAACCATTTAACGAATGCCCTTGCGCACAAGGTGTCAAGCTGGTAGCTGCATCGCACGCCAATGCCACCATCCCCAGCATCCCTCTCCGTGTGATTCTCAGGGTGACGGAGCAGAGGGAGCAGAATGGGCCTCTCTGTTCTTCTGAGCAATCCGAAAAGGCCCCAACAGGGAAGAGACACAGCAGCAAAACCCCTGCTTGTAACCAGTCCATAGATATTAAAGCCAATCTGCTAACTGGCATTTCTGAAGAGCCCTGAATGCCGATTGCCTGGTGTGGCAGAAGGCAGAGATTTTTTATGACTCTTCCTTTATTTCCTAATATACTAAGTGGCAGTGTGAATTTATCTGCCTTCAAACGGTGCTAGAACATGCCAATCTTGGAACAACAGGTGTACTTGAATGTGCTTCTTGATAGATTAAAAATAAATACAGAAACCAGTTGTTATCTTGGGCAGTGGGGGAGTCAGAACGCTGCCAGGAGCCACTAGACTCAACCGGTGAATCATGATTTGGTGCCTCGTTCCTGCATCCTTTTGGCTGCAATTTCCCGAGCCCTTCCCTTTGCCACCAAGGTCTCTGCTGCTGCACAGACCTCAGGCAGGCTGAGCAAGGGCATCACATGCATCACACGTTGCCCAGATTCACAAGGAGTTTTCCCAAAACCGTAGCTGAACTTGAAAGAAAAAAATAAATCCATACATTTGTATCTTGAAGACATTCCTTCTTAAAACATAGAAAATGACCTGATAAAATACTGTCCTGAGGAAACCATGTTTCTTGACATGGAGAGACTCTACAGAGTCCACACTTGCAGGTGCTGAGAGTTTGGCTAGAGATATGTCAAAAAGTCAGTTCACAACCCAGTTTTTGGCTACCTGCAGATAAGCTTCACCGTAGACACTTGGCCAGGAGTAGCCCTGCCCCACGCTGTTCTTATGTATAAGGTATATGCTGAGAGGAACCTTCCCACTGCTGCCTAAAGAGTTACCAACCTGGTGGCTGCCCCACGTGCGTGCTTACCATCAGCACATCTTTTGCTTGCCACTGGAAAACGTTAACGTACCCAAAATGAACTAGTTTAGGTCTTGCAGCTTTTAGCTGCAGGCTCTCAGATGCGTTGGTTTGAACAGCGCATCCATCCAGTCCTGGAGATCTCCTGCCGCGCCGCACCAGGAGCCTGGCACGAGGCCACCTCTCACCAGCGGAGACTCTGCCCTTGCGCCAGCTCTGCGAGGGTCGGAGCGGGTCTCATGGCTCTCTCCAGCCTCTGCACTGAGGAAGCTCACTTTACCTGGGCACTTCAGGAGATTACATTTAGTAATGACTGTGTTGGGGGAAGAGAAAAAGAAGTGCAGACATATTGCCTCTTTCATTCTGTTTGAGAAGCTTCAAGATGCTGTAAAATGTCACAATAACTTGAAAGGCAGTAGCCCTGTTTTATTAATAGCAAATATTTATTAGCCTCCTTGATTTACAGTATGTTTCTAAAAGTTATCAGTCCATCACATTCTTCAGCACTGGGGCTGAGTTGTTTTTCTTGGTCAACACAATATGGAATATAGATTTGAATATTAGAAGCCAAATACAACCTTCATTTTGCATGCACATATCCCATCAGCGGGAGGCCCATAAATGAATCCTTTATAGCCCTTGGACACATGCATTTGCAGACATTTGGGAAGAGGTGGGAGCTTCTATACATTGCCACTGGAAACCTGGAGCGTAATGGAAATCACCACAGCAGAGCCATCAGGACCAAAGCAAACTCAGAAAGTGTCACAGTGCACACATCTCAATCACTACAAAGGCTGAAGTCCACCTAGGGATTTTGCTTCTAGGCTTTGACACCAAAGGCTGTCCCTCCATCCGCCCAGCCATCCAGTCGTGGTGTTGGACTGATACGTAGGCGGCTGACGGCCCGGGGGCGCTGTGCCACATCAGAAGTTGTCCAATCCCTCCACCCTGTCCCTTCTTACCCCTGTTACCAGATTCCCCCTTTTTCCACCCTAACCAAGGAGGCTTTTGTCTACCCAGCTGTCTCTCCGCACAGCCCTTGCCCATTACCATGGCATGCGAGCGCCTACACGCTGGAATTACAACAGAGTCAGTATTTCCAGGAGATCACATAGTGCTCATTATTGGAGGCCAGACGAAATTAAATTGGGGCCCACTGGTTCTACCATCTGAACTTCATCACCGCTAAAGACGCAATAAAAGTAATAGCAACAACGAACAAGCCTCTACCAGATGTGTAACTCTATCCAGTGAGATTAAGGAATAAGGGTCATATTTTTGTTTTTGTGTGTGAGTGTGTGGGTTTTTTTGTATGCATGTGTGTGTAACTCCAGCTTTCCTTGGGAATAATTGATTATTGCAACCCCTGTAGAAGATGAGTGTTAATGGGAGACGAGGGGTGAGGGAGGAGGGGGAGGATATGGCAAGATGGAGGCACAACAAGGTTTTAGTGAGTTGGAAACCAGAAGTGGGTCTAAGAACATACACCTGAATGATAATACCCAAGTCTAATTACGCTTGAAAACTGATAAAACTGGAGGGGTGAGGGGAGCAGCAAATAAAAAAGGAGAAAAAGGAGCTCCCCTCTTGTTCAGGGGGTAATGCACCTTAATCCTTGACCATTACTCGTAGCTGGGCCATTTGAAACATCCTACAAACTTAGTGTCAGATCAGGCAGTCCAGCAAAGCAAATTACCATCAGTGGAGAGCCCGTTACATCTCATCACCCTCGTCCTGCCTGACCCAGCTTCCCTGTTGACCACGCAGCCCCACAGAGCAGGGGAACTTCTGCATCTCGCTGAAGGAAAAGGCCAGGCCAAGCACCTGCTCCTGAAGCCAACACAAACCGCGGTTCCCAGTCCCGATGAGCAAGCCTGCGCGAGCAAAACATCTCAGGAGTGTTTGCTCCCGAACATCCTCTGAGTTCATCAAGTTTTAGGTCTGTTTTTAAGATCCATTTAGGTCATTTCAGAGAAACAGCTCTCAAGAAGTGGCCTATTTTACATGCCTGCTTCTCTCCTGTAACACTGTAATAGCATATAACTTAAATGCTCCTCGAATCCAAAATAAATATTACTCTGAAAGCAAAAATTTAAGTGGAACTTCACAAAAAAAAAGAAAATGCACTTAAAAATAAAAATACAGCACCAATGAAATGCTTTCACATTCCAAAGCAGCTTTTCAAACCCCCCAAAAGTCAAAGCTCCACTATCCAATTTCCAGGTATCTTATTCATTTCAGTGCTTTACAGCCCACTGGATGGGGAAACAAGAGCTTTTCTTTTGTCTGTTAGAAAGACCCCAAACTTCACGATTATTTTTTATATAGACAAAGTATTTTTAGTATTTAAAGTCTTTTGATAGAAGGCAATGTGTACACTTAAACATCATGCTTAAATACAAAATATTTAGAAATAACGCCTCATCTGTTTGCTGCTCGGGACCTGAGTTCAAATGCTGGCATTTCTGCAGCAGTAGCTGCTTGTGCCCTACAGTTTGCATTCTTGCTATGTGCTTTTTACTGCCCCTCTTGCAGGGAAAACAGAGCAACCTTGAGCTTTGGAGGCAAACAGCTTTCCACACATGAGAAACCCTCACTCCACTAATGGGCAGAAACTTGTTAAGCCCCCATAAGGTGATGGTTCACGATCCTCCCCAGGCTCAGTATGAGCTGGTGGACAGTGAAGCACCACAATCAAGTTCAAAACCCAAAATAAACCCAATAAAGTTGGCATGGCCCCTGGCAGCCCCACAGACATGCTGGTGGAATTCCTGCTCGTGGCTCAGTGCTCGCCTACAACTCCCAGGGCAATTGTAACAGGTATCTGTAATTTTAAGGCAACACTTAACTTCTACAGATGTTTTAAAATTTTAAGAGTTTTCCTTTTTTCCTTTTTTTTTTTCAATGCCTGTATTAAAAAAAAAGTACATATTTTAAAGACTATTCCACTTCCTCTCATAACCTTTCCCCCTGTGCTTCATGGAGCACGCTCAGCACCTTGCTACTTGCAAAATGCTTTGAGTTGTCATTATTTTATTATTTTCCACTCTTCCTGGGGGGGGGGGAGGAAAAAGTACCTGCTTTATGCTGGCTTCTTCTTCTACTGAAGAAGATCACCAGGCCACAAAATTTGGCTATTCCTGAAGGAATTCACTTCAGAGGAAACTGGCTGCACAGGCTTTATCGCACTGGGTGAGAGTTTTAAAAGCATGAGCTGCTGTTTTGGCAATGCCATGAAACAATCTATGTACCAAGTTTTGCCTGCACTTAGCAAGTCCAATGCAGTCTAAGGGCAACACAAGGATTAGTCAATGCACCAAAGACTCTCTGCAAGACAACTCGGCAGCCATCACTTATTACCAACTGTTACAGGTGCGCTACAAACATGTGCCAGGAGATCCCCATTCTGCAATTTGGCGATGAGATTAGAGCACCCTAACTCTGCAATTGATAAAATGAACCCCATGAACCACAACATGATGCAGCTGCCTGGTATAGAGACTTCCTGGAGCAGGAGTGGAGGATACTGGCAGCTAATGGGAGCTGTTAACTCCTTACCACATGGTGAATTTGCAATCCAGAGGATGCTTAATGTAGCAGGTTCAGGGTTTCAAGCCTCAGAAAACCCTCTGTGAGTAGATACGGGTAAGATAGGAAGAACCTTTTAAAAAGTCCTCCTAATGCAAAGGAGGATGGGGAGGGTCTCTGCTGCCTTCCTGGGCAGGGAGTCAGTAGGAGCTTTGATGCCTGTCTTGTCTCAAGGCTCAGGCAGGCGCTGAGGGGCCTCTTAGGGGCTGCAGGTCCCGTCCTCATATCCCTGACCTGATCCGGGGACAGCACCAGAGCTGAGCCTGAGTGGAGTGCGGAGCAGAGCGGTCTTCTGCCCACAGCAAACACAGGGGCACCCACAGAGTTTAACCAAGTGAGGGGTGGCCCGGGCACCCTCCTGGGCACCAGCGTGAGCCACCAGAGAGTGCCCAGCAGCGATTACTGGATGTCAAAGCCTGCATCGCCAGGTGGAGACGTGACAGCCCTTTTTGGGCCGATCCTCATCTACGCACTGAGTGCCCAGGCAGCTGCTCTGCTGGCTTCTGGCTTGTGTGCGGAGGTGCTTCGCATCCTGACTGCTCATCTTTGCCCCCTTGGCAAAGTTTTCTGTTAGAAAAGTGACCATGCTTGTGCTATGCCCCGAACAAAACAAGATTTGCAGTCTTCTTCTTAAAAAAAGATCAACCACGACCTATAAAAAAAAAAAAGGCAATGTCATTTGTACCTATGGCTGTTTCTTGAGTAAAGAATCACCCTGGCCAGGTGTCCCATGCAGAATTTAAAAAAATACATAAATAAAAAAAGGAAATAATAATTAATACATACAAATAAATAACTTGGTCCCTGACCTGAGACTCTTCTATGTCTCACTGCAACCTGGTATGGATGTCCTGGCAGTTTCACATGACAGTGCAATGACTCCACTCACCATGCGGTTATTTTGTTTAACCAAATAAGGTCCGTTCCTGCTATCCGGCACAGTCATTAGTAGCTACAGCCTATAAATCCCATCCAAGACAGCACAAAAGCATGTACTCAAGCCATCTTCTGTTCAGCAAAGCACTTGGGCCCTAAACCAGCAAAATCCTTGGGCATGTGCTTAGCTCCGAGCAAGGGACAAGTCTCATTGGCAAGCATAAAAGCTATGCAAGTGCTTAAAAGTGCTCTGTGAGAGAGCATGGGGTATAAACATGTGCTTCACAACACGGAGACCAGCTCTGCTCCTGCCCCAGACTGGGGGAAGGGGTCGCTCTGCCCGACATTGACAACATCTCCACAGCAAAGCCATCATCCCTCCTAAAAGCTGCTGGTTGGTTTTGACCTGGTTTTAAGAAACAGTGACAAATTAAATTGTTATAGATCCCACCAACCCCAAAAGTACATATTTGAACAGCAGAAACATAACACAACAGTCGGCATTAGTCAATAGGATGCAGGTGCCGATAGAGAGTGAGGAGACCCCCCCCCCCGTCAGCACTGCTGGTCATGACACCAACACTATCCTCAGCGCACTGCAGCCATAAATAACTGTGCTGCCGGGTCTAGCTCTCCAGGAAACGTCTGCAGATGTGCAGCCCCTCGTGTGGCTATGGGCTCTGGCTTTCTCTTTTAAACTCGGTGCTTCATTTTCTACAGATGATATGGTAACACAAAGTCATATCAGCTGCCTGGCCCTTTTTAGCATTAGAAATTAAAGAAAGAGCAAACAAAACCTAAAGCTCCAACATTTATTATATCAACTTCCCACCCACTGCAGACCTACACTGTATTTTGCTTTATTTTTAATTTGTAACATTAGATGCACCTTCTGAGATGTGGCATGGCATGGAGATACACAACAGGCTGGGTTCTCCGCATGGCATCAACACGTGAGCACGACAGTCTTCTCCAAACAGGAAGGAGCCAGTCAAAGCCACTGATAAGCCCTTGACAGTGGGTGGGTGCTTTTGCCTTTTTTTTTTTGTGGGTTTTTGTTTGTTTGTTTGTTTTAAAAAAAAAACAAAAAGAAAAAGGAAAAAAGAAGTGTTGTACTCTATTACAAAATATAAATACGATAGTCTTGCAGGCAGAAGGAGCCTGGAGAACGCTGCCTTCAGACGGTGACTTCTCAAGCTAGTGTCAGAGAGCGCGTTGAGCTAGCAGGAAAACCGGCCACCTTGGGATGCCACGACCACGACTGCCGCTGCCCTGAGCTTCATGTCCGCTCAGAATTTAAGTGCTCTCGAACTTCCATCCGAAAACTGCCAGACGTCCGGGCTCCCTGGGCACTGCGCCAGCTGGGGGGGTACGTCGCACCTACAGAGAGCATGGGGACAGAGGAGAAAACAGCTGTGACATGGCCCACGATGCAATCATTTTTATTTTGTTTTGGGTCTTTTTTTTAGCAAATGTGACATTGAACTGTCTCATGGGGATGTAACCCGCTGGACTCCCTCCCACCATCACCACCACCTGCCTCATCTTAGGCCCCCCGCCAAGACCTAACTCGCTGTTAGCCAGGGAAGACTTGGAGCAGAGCCAAGTGGCAGGCGCAGAGCAGCCCCCTGTGAGGCAAAAGCCTCGGTCTGTGCCCAGGCGCCGGGTGCGCGAGACCCCAGGGCCAGCAAACCTCCCACTCCAACATCACTGCGGCTGCAGACAGCCCGGGGCCCTGCCTCGCGCTGCCCGGCCTCCGGCAGGCGCCGAAACAGCCACTGAGCTGCAATGCACCCGGCGCAGCAAAGCCTGCCGGGCGCTGCTGCCCTCCTAGCCAATGCTGCAACTTCCCGCACAGTCACTGAAAACGGTTTTCAACTTTTATAGGGAGTGGGCTGGGGAAGGGGGGAAATGGAATGAGAGAGAACTAAAGTAACAGCTTTTTTGCTGTTACTCAACAGGTATCTTTTTGCTTTTTGTACAAACTCTGTACTTCGATAAACCCTGAGACCGTATTTCATCAGATATGCCAAAGCCTCCTGAACGTCAAGCAAAGACATGGTATCACTTATGCCTGTGTTTATCTCCGCCCTCAGAAACATAAAAAATATGAAACATCTGTAGCCTAAATTCTTGATATTGTTTCAGTGTCTTCATAATATAAATCATTCAATTTGGAGGATATTAAATACTAATGACAAAGGGGTCTGTGCCATAAGAATGTGTCCTCCTCTGAAGTTGATTGGTTTTGCACTTTTAGCAATAGAGATACTATTCTTATTTGTGTTCTTGTTTACTGTTCTTATTTATAGAGACATCTCTCCCCATAGAGACAAATACAAAAGTTCCTTGGGACAGTAGGTTACGCTTGTAGGGAATGTTACAGCGACTTAAGAGCACATTATGGGTACCCCATAAATCTGTTCCTGAACTCCAACCAACTTGAGCAGGCCTCAACACATTTCATGGTTTTATAACACCATTAATTCATCACCCGATTAGAAAATGCCACATTTGGAATCGCGCTTTTTGCTGGCGACAACATGTTGTCATTTGAGAGTTATATTCCCATTGACTAGTTTTCGAAGCTCCAGTTACTTAGACAACATGGAACACGGCTCTTAAAGCAGGGCTTCTCCAACCCAGCAAATTGCCCAGCGAAGCAATAGCCAAAGGACCTATCTGGCTATCTGAAACATAAATATATATCAAATGCATTGCTGCACAATTAAAAAAAAATTCCTTGTACGCTTCTCACTTATTAGTATTTTAGTGGCGTGCATATCACAGACCTGCCTGGGCAGGTGTCTACGTGAAGGCACAGAAGTATTTCTATGCAAAACACAGTAGAAAGGAACATACTGAAAATACCATTGCCCTGGCACAAATACTGTCACCATGCAAGCTCAGACAGCCTCGCTACGCTTCCTTCCCAGACAGCGCTGCCAAAGCGAGTCCCGCACACAAAACCTCCACGGCTGCACTACCAGCTAGTACCCAAACAGCAGCAGAGTGCGAGGCTGAACTCCACACGGACGTGAATGGCAACAGAGCAAAAGCTGCGTGGTGACAGACACACGCGCTGAGTATCCCTGCCTGGCAGCGGCGCCTTCAGCCTAGGCGCGAGGCTCCAGTGCCAGCGTGGCAGGGCCGCAACACGGTGCTGCTGCAGGTCCTGCCCCGCACCACGCAGCCCTGGCAAAGCCCCTGCTCTCTGCACAGCCCCCAGCAACCCTAGGCTCCAGGCTGGGGAGCGTCACACTGTGGACATGTGTCCGGGCTTTGGCGCCCGTGTCCGGACAACCTGTGCTAAGACTCATTCCTCCTGCCCTGGCACAATGGAGCTCTGATTTTCTCCCTCTTAGAAAACGAATACCTATTTATATATGAATAAAATATATATGTATACATGCATACACATATGTGTGTGTGCATATACATATATACATGTAAAAATAAATAAAATATATGATCTTTCACTTAAAAAAAAAACTTTCCCCCCCGCAAACTTCCCCTCCCAAACTTCAATTAGGCACTGGGCAAAATACAGGCAACAAATGATGCCATCACAAGAAGACAACATAACAACTGTAAAGTCTTACAGAAACTGAAAAGAAGAAGAAAAAAAATGTACTGAATCCATTACACTAGGAACAGCAAGAGACAGTATCACAGAGGTATGCGTTTTAATAAAGAGATGCTGCAACATGCAGTATTTGTAAAACTGATGACACATACGGACCTCCAAGGGGGACAGAGGACACCTGGAGTGCAGGTTTAAAGGACGACGTACACGTAGCGTCCCGTAAACCTGGAAGCGGCACCAGAGCGCACGGGTGGCGCAGCACCCGCCGGCCTCGCTTTGCGACTCCCTGGAGCCCCGCGTCGCTCGGCCTGGCCCCG
>NW_028288775.1:50000-97500 GCF_059628265.1 Tinamus guttatus
AGGGTTTCTCACCAGTGTGGCTCCGGCGGTGCACGACCAGGTTGCTCTGAAACTTGAAGGTCTTCCCACAGAACTCACACGACTTGGACTTGATGGGCGGCTGGGAGGGAGGAGGCGCGGACTGGAGGGGAGGCAGGGGTGGCGTGGCCAGGAACGGGGGCTTGCTGCCCGGCTGGAAGGGCTGCAGCAGCCTTTGCATAGGGCTGGGCCGGCTCGGGGACAAGGGTGGGCTGGACGTGTTGCCAGCGAGCTCCCGCAGGCGCCGGGAGAAATCCATAGCCGGCGGCTCCATCGCCATGGGGTTCAGTCGCAGCACCCTGTCAAAGGCACTAGGGTGATGGGTGGCCAGAGCCATTTCTTCCGCACCCAGGCGCTCTATGCGATGCGGATCCAAATGGTGCCTTGGGGGAGGGCTAAAGAGGGGAGGCGTGGGTGGGAAGCGCCCTTCGCCCAGGCCCGACGCCTCTCGCGAGACCGAGCCGGGTATTCTGAGCAGGTTAAAAGGGTTATTGTCTGCAATGTGAATCCCGTGGAGAGGTGGCTGGGAAGGGCACTCTGCACCTAGTCCTGATGGGATACCAACCCGTGGCGTCAGGGGGCTGCCGTGCTCGCTTTCTAAGTAGATCCTTAATCCGTGCGTGTTCTGTGCGTGTTGCAAGAGGAACCAGGCGCTGTTGAAAGGCTGTTTACAAGTTGTACACGTGTAGCTGCTGGGCTCATCTTTACCTGCAAAATAATACAACAGTAACATGAATGTTTAATCACTGAATTGCTTATCAATGATTGATAGCTTTTTTTCTTCCCCCACCTCATCGTTCTTTTCCATAACATTAAATCTAAATGGGAAAACAGAAATCCCAGCTAATGTGTGATTATGGGGGAGGGAGGGCAGCCGATATGGTTAACCGTATCCGAACTGTGCCAGCTTCCTGCCTTCCTCTCTTCCCCGAGGTTCAAAACTCCATATGAACAGGTAACCGCAGTTAAAAAAAGAAAAGTGATAAAAAAGACGATTAAGTCAATTAATCTTAGCTACGACTCAGGCTGCAAGCGCCTGCTAGCATACAAAACGCGAGGCAGGCTGAGCAGAGCGCTTTGGAGACACAGGCGAGTGCAGCCCTGCGGTGGCTCTGAGGCGGCGGCCGCGTGCACACAGAGCCTGCGGGCGGGCTCAGACGCACTGCCTGAGCACGGCGCCCAGCGCGCAAGCCGAGCACTCGACCTCCTCGTAGAGATTCGGCTCCAGTTGTGAGGGGAAAAGGGGGAAAGAACCAAAATAAAAAACAAAAGGACAAGGAGTGTGAGAGAGGGGCTGGGAGGAGGCAAGAGAAGGATGCAGCCCAGCTCGCCGCGTAGCTGGAGAGGGGCCAGGCGGCCTGGCCCACCGCCCCACCAGAGTCGCATCGTTTCTCTCGCACTGGAAAGAGTTTGAGGAGGCGAAATGCCACTTTGGCAGGCAGTGGGCTAGCTCTATTTCACCATAATTTATTCTCAGAGATAACACGGACATTATAAAAGAGCAGGAGACTAATAAATAACTAAACAAAAAGCCAGCTATTAATGACGGAAGAAAGAGCTCTCTTCTAATACATTGCAAAACAAGGGAAATAATGAATAACTTTTTGAGGGCTGTTTGCAAGCAAAATGTAGCATGAAATAGGGCAAAGGTGAGTGCATTTTTATTGATTACTCTGATTTTGTCAATAAGTCACTTTAATCCCAGCATATATGTTTTTGCTAAATGTTGGTAAATTGAAATTACAGCTGAGTATAAAAGCTTACTTTCAAACAGTTCTTACAGAGTTGCTATTTAGTGATTAAAAAAAAAACTCCCGAGATCTGCTGAGAAACAAAAATACGCCGGCCTTCCAAAACAAGCAGAGCTTACAGTGTGTTTGAGTGCACAACATACTCCGGGCCTGACCTGCAATTTACTTTACGATGCATTTATAATCTCACTCCATATAAACCACTCATAGGTAAATCTCTTTACAAGATTAAATGGTAGCTGCCCAAATTAGGATTCAAATATTCGCCTATTACAAAGAGAAGGGGGGGAAATAGGAAAAAAAAATACAAGACAGATTTGCAAAGAAAACATTCTATCTGCAAGCACCTTGTTTTCCATCTCACTTGGAAGCAGAAACAGAAAAGCTTTGTATGGGCATTTTCACTATACAATGAGCTGAATAATGACTTGGGAATATGACTGACAGGCAACCTATAGTGCCAGCTATAGCGACCCATCTCAGCTTCCCTCTGTGCCTCCAGGTTCTTCTATTATTATACATTTGGTCTGACAATCTGAACTGGGTGAGTAAAAAGAGATCCAACCATCTATAGCAGGCATTTAACACTTTAGTTACTTTAAAAGCTCCTGGAATAATATTTAACATTTCATTCTTCAGCTGAAGCCAGCATTTGAATAAAATACATTGCAGTGTTTAGTGTGTGCCAGGCATGGGAGTGCAGATAAATACTTAAATCTGTCACAAATAGAGCAAAATTCAATTGGATTTCCACATTCCTGTACTCATTTGTGTGCTCAAAAAAAAATCTGAAATGTGAAAATTTCATCTTGTTTTGCTGTAATGGAGTGGAAGCTTTTAACAACATGGTACAAGCTACGTGATCAGGCTGCAGCATGCTAACAAATGCAATGCTACCTTGCTTCTCTATTTTATATATTAGGTCAGAGAAAATAGCATTTTATCTTCTAATGAGGATACAACATACAGTGTTCACTATCACATTTTAGTATTCCCATCAACTAGATATTCTGGATCGTAAGGGCAGCTAGTGTAATCATAATGTCAATGAGAGGGGCTGTTACAACTGAGACTAAAGATTACATGGAAAAAGCTGCTTTGAAACTGGTAATTATTACCAGTTCACTAATAGCAAATGATGCATTACAGTTTCACCATATAATCTGTGTTTCAGTCAGCTCCTGCCCGTGCAGCCTTATTATATTACAGTGCTCACAAATTCTAAATTCCTAAACTAGAGTCATCAATAAATGTGTTACTTGCCATAATTTGCAAAATTACTTTGTTCATAACATCTTCGACTGTTATAAAGACTAGAATTGATTTCCTGCATGGCAAAATTAGGGCTACATTGATTTAGTGGAGTGTAAAATGCAGTATTATTCTTCATTCGCTTTTCTGAAAAACAAGTTTCCAATTCACCATCCGTGTTTGGTAATCAAGATAATAATTTAAATTTAGAATAATGTTTATGCACACAACTTCCCCAGTCTCCAACAACCTAACACTTTGAAAGAAGCAACGCAAAACCAGGAAATAAAATCAAGCTGTGAAACAGTTAAAATCCACTGGTGATTTGCCTCTACCTCCTGCTTTGGAGAGACACAATTTCTAATTTGTCTATTAGTGCTTGATTAATTATGAAAGCTATTGACTGACCATATTACCACCTAGAGATATGTTCCAGTCTAATGCAGCCTTGCCAAACTGTAAGAATTATGGCAATAATCCACACACTTCCAGCACGGAGTGCAACGGCGCTTGGAAGCGCCCGGGGAAGCGACGGTTGTACAGGGGGTCACCCAGCAGAACGCTTGGAGCGCCACTCTGCTCCCACCGAGACGGGTGGGAAGGGTCCCAGCGCCAGCCCCGCGGGGCTCTGGGTGCTGCCGCGGCCCCTGCGCGCTCTCTGCTTGGCCTTGAGGAAAGGAAAATGGCCGAACGGATGACCCTCAGCAAACCTAACTCGGGGTTACGTGTTTTATGCCCTCCTGGCAAATCGCAGTCATGAGCAGGAGCCCTGCAACCTCCGGGCTGACCATTCTCCCCAGGCCGCATGGAAAAGAAAACTCAGCAAAACAGATAACAGCAACAAGCCAGAACAGACCCAGGATCAGCGTGGGAAGCGACCATTGCTCACTGGCACCCGCTCCACCTTCACTCCCACGCCTGGGTAGTGCCAGGGAGACGCAGGAGCGCTGAATCCGCTGTCACCTACCACACGGAGTGGCTCTACGCTCACCCTGGGCCACCCCAGAGGCCAGGAGCTGCTCGACTGGCAGCAGCAAGCAGCAGAGGCGGCCGGCTGCAGGGCCAGCACGCGGCTGCGCCGAAGGAGCTGGAGGGGCCTGACAAGCTCCTCACTGCAGAGCGGCCTTACCTGCTCCCCACCCAGGGCCACCTCAGAGCAGGCATCGCTCTGGGGGAAGCGGGAAAGGGGACATCCCACCAGCTCTGCTCCATCACCCGCCCAGCGTCACCCTCTGCTATTCCCACCACAGGGCGCCAGGTTATCCAAAGCGGCCCTGCGTCAGTACCGGCGCTTTGCATGGATTTCCCAGAGACCTACTGGAGAACCCCTATTTACAGGAGCAATGGGTCACCACCAAACCTGCCCTCCTTGGCCTCCGGAAGCTGGGCTTGAACCCAAAGACTCACTTCCTTTGGATTCAAGGAATTAAAGTCAGAAGCGACCACCAGATCATATACTTCGACCTCGCTGATATTAAACGTCACTCAACTATCCTGCAAAGCCATCAAGACACTCCCTTTGGCTGAAACACCACCAGCCCTACCAACTGTCTTCAGGTGAAGCACAAAAACCCAGTGAAAGCCACTCAAACCAGATCAGATGAGACGAAGCAACTGAGAAGCCATGTCTCCTCTCCTCAGTTCCCACAGTTAATCATCCTCAGTTACATGCATCTTGTTCCTATCTGAATTTTCCTGGCTTGAATTTCCATCCATTGGCTCTTTTTCTGTTTTTCCTTGATACACTGAAAGCCCTTTGGCAAGCAGCAAGTCCCCTAGAGTCCCCCAAGGACACATGCACACTCAGAAATCAAGGCACATTTCAGAATTTCTTCTTTTTTCCTTTTTTTTTCTAAATAAAAGCGCTTGAGCCCCTTTCAGTCTCTCCCTGTTCTCCCAACGCTTGAATCATTTTTATGGATCTTTTCTGGACCTTCTTGAAAGTGCAGCCTGCTGAAAATAGAGGAGTTTGCTTAAATACACGATAGTCTAGCGTTAAGCAGCATCCTGAAATTGCAGCCCACTTTCGCTACCCCCCGTTTGTGCAGCCATTTTCGCCGTTCTCACATCAGTGTCCTCCTGGGAATTCAGGCTGAGCTGTTTTTTGACTAACCTGAATGTCTGCCAAGACAGCAGTGCCGAATTCACTTCCAAGGCCTTGATGACACTGCGGAAGCTCGCGCCGATGCCCACCGACCCCTGCCCCTCACTCACGCTCCTCCAGCTCAGATCGTTTTCCCAGAGCGGCCAGTTCCCCATCCGCACAGCGCGTGGCCGCCGATGCTGTGCAGTGTCCGTCTGTTTTAGCAAGGGTGTCATGCAGCACCAAGCTGAACACCTCGCAAGTCCATTGCATCTACATTTATCAGCCAAGCTTGTCATCCTGAAGAATGAAACCAGGTTTATTTGACACCATCTATATTCCATATATCTACGTTGACTGGCATGAATTACATTTCTATCCTTTAATTCATTATCAACAGAATCTTATACCAGCTCTTCAATTATTTTGCCAGACCAGATAGGTCAAGTGTTGCCAACTACCCCACCGCCACCCTAGCCATCTATTGACACAAGACACCTGCGCTTTCAGTATTTTCCTGTTATGCAACTTTATTAAAAACAAGCATCACAATGCCAACTCTTTAGGGATTCTTGGGTGCAAGCTGTCAGGGCCTTTTAATTTAAAAATATTTATCTCCACTGGACCTTGTCTAAAATCCTCCTTGGCTACTAATGAGCTAGAAAAACAGGCGTCACCCGTATATGATACAGAAACATGACACTGTTTCTTCTCAGATCCACAACAGAAATATTATTAAGCATTTCTACCTCACTGTTTCTTTCATCTAAAATGAGAGTAACTGCTCCTAAGATTTTTTTTCCCCAGGGCACTGAAAAGCTTTCCTACCCTCCTCATCTGCGCCAGGCAATTTTTCTTCTGCATCTTTGGCTTCCCTTATTAGTTCTCTGCTCATCATGATTTCTCTTTGAGATTGATTGCTATCTATTTTCCATTTTTAAAATCGTCATATATTGATTATTTTTTAATATCTAATTGCTGCGCTCATCTCACCACTGAATCAGGTGAAGTGGGTTCTGGATTTTGGCCAAAGTTGCCCTCTTCTTCCTGGACAGCTAGTAAACTCTTTATAAAAAGCTTCCAATTATCCTTTACATTTTTTCTGTGTGTACATTTTTCCTCGTAGTCAATTTCACTGATAATTATCTTCATATTTCAGGAGGAAATCATCCTTCCTGAGGCCCTCGCGTGCCAAAGAACATTAGAGGAGATGCGTGACCGTCCTGGCGGAAGCAGGGAACCAAGGAGGTCTCGGCAGTCACGGGCAAGAGCAGGGTAAAAGGCAGCACTTTTCCCCACCTCGCCTCCTTACAGCCCTGTCAGAACTGAGGATCTGGCTCATGGGCTCGGACGGACTTGCAAAAAATCCACAAAAAGGCAGGGAGGTGATGCCTTCACACAGGAACACTGCACCAAAGATTGCTCTGTCCTTCTATCAAAAGAGAGCCGCTGCTCCACGAGGGATATTGCGTATCAAACACACATTCAGGGCTAATATAAACCTTGAAGAAATATGACTGGTTCCACCTAGTGAATACAGTTTAATTTTTCAGTGAAGTATTAACTATCTCCCCCTGAAAACAACTACAGATTTATTCACTATTTTACACCCCAGCCAGCAAATGACAGGTCACATATCTGAGGACACAGCATTGCATTTCACTATAACACTATTTAGTGTATTAGTTGCAGCCCAAGAAACATAGAAGGACAGTTATCACCCTCCATCTCGTAGAGAAAAGTGATTCAACCAGCAACACGAGTGATAGATTTAGCTTCTGATCTGAAAAATGCTAGCAAATGAGTGGAACAGATATTGGCATTTGAGTGCCTTTAAGGGCAGCTGGCACAATTACTCAGTACAATATGACGAGGTGTCTGCTTTCAGCAGGAAGGGGCTTTTCTGAAAAAAAAAGGTGGTTCTTTACGGTGCTTACCGACATGCAGAGAAGCCCTGCATGCGTGAGTCCAAGAAAACCGACGTCTAGGAGCGCAGTATATAGATGACCTTGGTCAAGACCCACAGCCACATCTACAGCTACCAGCAGCAAAGGCAGACAAGGAGCTGGGGAAAAGACCAGCTGGGAGGAGAAGCTGTCAGCTAGATGCCACTGCTGCGAGGAAAAAAGAATTGCTGAAGCCAAGCATACAGGTTCAGCCATTGCCAAGTGAGTAATGGAATAATACGCATCCGCGAGCCAATGCGCCTTGGAAGAGCTGTCTTCATTTCTTAAAAGTTAGGGTTAGATCCAGAGAAGCTACTCTCCGGGTGCCGCAAGGCTCTACGGAGCTGCCATGACAAATTCGGGAGCGTGTCAGGGCGACTCCGGAGCCCACGTCCGGAAGAACCGTACTCAAGAATTTATCCACCAGGGACCTTGGGAGCTGGATATTAACAACGACAGGGTACCAGAGAGGCTGGACAGAGTCCACCCTCAAACACACAGGGCTAGAGAAAGCCAAGTTTTCCCAGTGTCTCTGCAAACAAAAATACAATGGAAAATCCTTAAGAAGTACACAGCGAGGGAGCGCACAGCAGTGCGTTTGCATGGGATCACATTCATGGTTCCAATCGCTCCCTTGGAGAAACTCCCTGGCCAGAGAATTCATTAAAAAGAAGTCTGCAACCACGCAAGGCCTTTTGGCCCTCCCTGCTGCCGATCACAGAGGTGTCGCTCCTGCGGTGCCTTCAGCTCAGGGACACTCGCCAGGAGCTGGGGTCCGTACCACAAAATGGCTCTTCTGCCCTCAAAGTCCTGGCGGGTGCTGAGCCCAGCCACGACTTCCCAGGCAAGGCGCCTGTCTCTACCACGTCGCCCGGAGCTGAACCTGAAGGGCACATCCATGGTCTTTGTTATCTAACCACCGAAAACACAAAATCCCCGGGACTTGAACTGCTTGATTTTTGGACTAATAAATTTTGAGTTGTTATGGTATTTAAAGGGGGGAAGAAGAAAATGGCGTTAATTGTTACCACTTGTACTTGATTCATTTCTTCTCCATCTGGCTTGTCAACTCTCTTTTTTTTTCCCCTGGAAATCCATACTGCTGCTATCCCGTCAACTGCAAATGACAAAAGCGAAACTGCCGGGATGCAGGAAGTTGGCGAGGGGCGACAGACATGGGGTCCCCTCCACTGCTCCGCAGCCCACTTCCCTCTTTGCAAGAAAGAGCTGCTTTTTTATGACTCACCTTTTCCTGCTAGTTCGGAGCATCAGTTTAAACTGGGGAAATTGCAACTGTCCAAACATATTTTTCCTTCTTGCACTAATTCTTCCTCCTGATTCTCCAGATTGCAAAAGGCACACTATTAACCTAGTGCATTATTAACTGCTTATAAGTAGCTGTTAGCACTCTTATTATCAGCTCTACTATTGTTGTCATAATAGTAATAACAATAATAAATAATGGTAGTTGCTTTTACGTACTACAGGGCACTTTCTCTCTAATCCTTTCTGTTTATCGTTTCTGATGTTCTCCTCTGCATATACTGGCATCAGTGTCCTTGTGGTATTTAATAAATATTGGGCTGGATTTGTGTCTTCGCAAGCCAGTCTTAGCCTGAAGTGAGTCCTTCAGACCTGTAGCCGAGAGGTAAGTGGGCAGAATGGTCCCAGTTCATAAACACAAGAAACAGAGTGTCCGTCCCTGAAGCTCTCTAGAAGCTGATCCAGCAGCCCTGCATGCTGTGAAGCATCATGGTGACACGCTGCTGCTCTGCAAGAAAAGCCCAGGTTGTTTAGGAATCGACCTGACATTATGTCCTGGGCCTGGCTGGATTGTGGAAAATACCAAAAAGGTGCTTTGCTTTGGGGGAGTCTCAGTCTCATTTTCAGTTTTTACTCGCCTTTCCATTATTGTTTATCCATGATCTATTGATCTACATTGCAAAAACAATTGAAAAAATGGAAACTCCTTTTCTTTGCTGAAAATAAAGTTTTTGGCAAATCCAAACTCTCTGAAATCATTTCAATGAGAATGGTAAAATATTTTCCATACCTAATCTCAAGAACACCATTCTTCTCATTAAAAGCTCTTTTAGAAGACTCTATTCTGAAAAAGCATTGTGCTAAAATGCTAATCCCATAATCCCACCCCCACAAAAAAATAAGACTAGAGCAGCAACTATAATAAAAATAAAGCTGTCATTGTCATAACCTTGGCACTTGACTATTTGCAATTGGGATTGCTAGCTCCAAGAAATCATCTTTTTTTCCCCCAAAACAGTGCAGGAAGCAGTGATGCCTGGGCCACTTCCTGCGCCAGAGGGGCAGTCGCTGTCCTGCACCGCTCAGGCTTCTCTGCTCGCCCGTCTCTGCAGCTTCCTCTTGCGCTGAGCAAGAGCATTTGAAGTGCCATGAGCAGCGGGGCTGCGAGGGGTACCCAGTGCCAGCGGCTCCAGCCTTTCCCAAGCAGCATCTTGCCCATTTTCTCCCTGTTCAGCGCCAGTGTGTGGAGATGCTCCCTGTACCCACAAGCTCCTGCTCAGACAGGTGCCACAGAGCCCTAAGGTCAAAGCAAACTATTCCCAAGCAGCCACCCGTCTGTTGTCAGAGGACACTGGACCCCATCACCCACCGCATGTGCCAAGTTTAAAAGCCTGGCAGCAAAGCATAAGTAATCTAGGCCTAACCTAACTCGGAGAAGCCCTGGAGAAAGCCAAGAAGACTTGAAGTGACATGCCCACTCAAAGCCCTCCAGAAGGGCTGCTAGGAACCACAGCCAGTATTTGACCCTCCGTGGAAAAAGGAGAAGCTTGTGAATGGCTTTTGGGTGTTAGTCTGAAAGTATGTTGTGTTTTTACTTACTCTTCTTTATCTAAAAAAAAAGAAAAAAAAATCTACCTCCCTTTCGCAAATATTATACGAGGAGAAGGCCCAAACTAGATCATTTTCAAGGGTAAGAGAAGTGGGTCAGGAGGAGTTGGGTCTGCTGTCCCACAGGAGCACCCCACAGCTGCCAGTCATGCTGGCCTGACCTCAAAGTCTGGCACCATTTTCCAGGCGATTATGATTTGGCCACCAAAAAAAAAAAAAAAAGGAAAAAGAAGAAAAAAAAAGTTTTGAGCTCCAACTTGGCAAGTAAGGTATCAGGCTGGGACTGATTTTGTGCTTTTTCAGAAGTTAAAGGCGGTGGAAATCTGTCACTTCTTGATTAACGAGGAACAGAACAGAATTGCAATCGATGGGTTCAGAAAACAATGCTGGGCTTCAAATTCAGCTCTGAATGAAATTCTAAGAGAAATCCCTCAAGCAAATAAGAACTGATCATGCACACATAAGCACCCTATACGCTAATGCCACAGGCCTGGAGAAATGCCAACATCAAAAAACAGAGCTCAGCGCAACGCACCTAATTCCAATAGCCTCCAACACAGGCAGCAGCACCTACATGACCAGCGATACTGTCCTGCTCGGTCTGTAAGAGGAACCCACTGCTGATATGATCTAGTTTGCCTAAAAATAACAAGTCAGTTCCATAAGTGCAGCTTTCATTTCCACCTCACGGCATGTCCCCTGAGGAAGGGGCAGTGCAGGGCTGGCCCATGTGCTCCATGGCCACCTGGATACTTTTCCTACAACAATTATGAGGCTGTTGGATGAAGATTTTTAAATGAATGGATTTCTAAATTTTTCTGCAGCCGCACCTAGCTCTCTCCGGGCAGGTTTCTCCTTTAGCAGCCAGGAAAGCCTATCTGGCCAGTGACCCACCAACGAAGGAACCTCATCTCAGCCTTGACCTGACAGAGCATCAAAGCTCCTTCAAAGTCTAACCTGACTGTGCAGTAAACAATACCTTGTTTCAACCGTCCATAATTACCTATTTACCCAATGGCTGTTAGGGACAATCAAGTTAATAATTTACTTTTTAAATACAGTGTAGTTACCCAGCTACAGAGAGGTTCCAAATTATTTTATTCATTCTCATACACTGACATGATGAATGGTTTCCTTTTCTACCTCCTGTTGGCTCCCTTCTCCTCTTCTTGCTTTCCTCCTCTGACACCTAAACCTAAATAAAAGGCAGAGCAGACATCAAGAAGTTTTTTTTTTTTTTTTTAAATACATCAAATCAGTCTCCCAAGTTGTCACTGCTGCCACAACAGGCAGCCAAGCCGCTCAGGACCGCACCGGTCAAGCACCCAAGGGCCATTTCCAGTGCCTGGTCCTCAATTCCAGCACTTCTCCCAGTTCCTATCTCAACTTCGCCTCGCTCAGCTTTGCAGATGCAACTTGGTTTGCAACTTTCTGGCAAGGGCCAGCACCTCTGATACCCGCTGCCCCGCAACACCTATAGCAACGTGTGCAACACAAGAGCATCTCTTCCATGTATTCTGCGGGGAATCTCGCCTGCGTGCCCACGGAAGGCGGCCGCCCTGCGTGCCGGGCAGCTGCCGGCCTGCTGCTGGAGGAAGCCAAGGCGCCCCGACACCGGACAACTCGAACCATGCGGACATTTTGGATCCGCACGGCACCCTGCTCCTTGCAAGGCACAAGGGCTGCTCTCTTCCCAGCCCAACACACTCGGAGCCGTGTTTCCCCACAGCTGAAGCCGCTCATCACCCCTCTCTTCACTTTTAGGCAGCGTTTTCCACGTTAGCTGCTCCTTCTCTGGCTGATGTGTCAGACACGCAGGCTGCAGCAGCCCTACCTGGAGACTCGCCACAGGCTTCCTGCGCAAGGCACACTCGCACGGAGCAACGCAGCCACCCGGCCACACGCTCTTGGCTGAGCTAACGGGGTTATTCCACAGGGACAACACGTGCCGAGGCAGGTGCAAACCAAGGAGAGGCGGCCGCGGAGGCTCCCGCTGCAGAGGGATTTCAGGGCTGCACCCACACGGGCAATGGCACCGAGCGGGGAGATGCTCCAGGAGACAAACCCACCAGAGGCTCCTACACAAGCTTGCTTGTTTTTATCCAAACACTAAACCTGGGTATTAAAAGCTCACTTACTACTGACTGCCTAACTGATTTGCATTTCACACTACGTTTGTCCTATGGAGTGCAGAAGATGCAGGGAAGAGAATATGGAGATTCCGTACCCTTTTCCTTTAGAGTGTTATTCGACCTTCTTTTCCTCAAAATGGACCCGCTTCAGACTCTCCCTGTTCAGCCAGCCTTCCACTTTGGCTCACTTTCAAATTAATGGTATTTAGAGAGCCGCAAACCAAAGTGACAAAATAGGTCAGGGGAACGGGAGGTCCCCCAAAACTTCTTCTCTGTCTGCAAATCATCTGTTAGGAAGGCAAAGGTTTATTCTGTCCCTGAGCAAGTTCAATGTCACCATGGAGTTGCAAGCACAGCAAGTGCTGAACCAGACCCTATACCATTCAGCTTCCCAACTTGCATGACAGAGTATTAGCAGAATTGATAATTTTTCTCTGCTTTGCAAATAGGACCAGGAGGTGTCGTAAAGTTGTCTGGTCTGCTCCGTTTCATTCAGTCTCCTCTCCATAGCCTAGATATCCTTGAAGTTGAAAATGATATAATACTTAGGATATCTGAAGTTGGAAGGATGTAAGACTTGCAAGAATTGCTACAGCTTTATTGCATTCTCAGGGCACAGAGAGTATTTACTATACATATATCAAGTCAAGGAATGCAAAAAGGGCATATGAAAATTTGGTGATGCAGACTCAGGAGTTTAAATTCACAGGAAGGAAGAGTGGATTTTCTTATTTATAGATTTGCAGATGAAATCCAACAAAAACAGCCCTCCCTCCTTCCAAAAAAAAAAAAAAAAAAAAAACCAACTCCTTCATGTCCGTAAGGCTGATTCAATTTCCAGGCTTGCAAGGTCTCCTCTATCCAAGTATTACCCGACCCCAATAACATACACTGTTCCAAGGTTAAGATCTGTTTCCTTACAATAATGCAGAAAGCTGTTGTTTCAGTTGCGGCTGCAGAATTCAGCTTTGAAGGACAGGTTAGTACCACACTACATTTAACGGGATTCAGTTCATCTGATTATACAGTGCCTTGCTTTCTGGAATATGTAATCATCTCTTTCTGATGACATTTTAAATATCCAACTAGACAAATAATTGCAGTAATAATTGATAGCTGAGTCAAGCTGGAAGATTATTGATTGGCACAGTACCCACTGAAACAAATGTTCATATTTCAAACATTACAGTGAGGATGCTTAAATCTAACTTTTGCTGATAAATGATAAAAATCTGATTTACTGATAAAACCACCGGAATAGAATATGCACTTCAACATTTGATTACTTCAAGAAATTTTCAGAAGAAAAATTAGGCACCAGGATTTATATTCTATTCCACATGAATAATTACCAAGATAGGGCTAAGTAGCTAAACATAAACACATGCAGGGAAGTCTTAAGGAGTTGTTGATTAACTCTCTACCTTCCTGAATGGCATTTATCTGTCCTTAATCACTGCTTGCAGAGGAGGTTATGCTGCCACCCTCCCAAGCACAGAGAAGTTCCCCCGCCACTCGGGAGCACAGGCGGCCTCCGCGCGCCTATTCCTGCTGACCAGCGAGCAGAGCTGCAAGGAGAGGCTTTGATCTCGTTTGCCGCGGCGTAAATCAGCAGCGCCGTCGCCAAAACCCGTGCACTTGCATTATCATAAAAACGGCATGAGGGAGGTCAAGATCAGGTGCATTTGCAAACTGAATTTGCCATCTTAAAGAGCGGGCTCTTAAAGCTAAAGTGATACCACATTTCAGATCTTATTACGCGGGGATCTGTTTAAAGGTGGTTTTCTTTCTAATTATAAAATTCCGTTAACCCCACAGCGCTGCTGATACATCAGGGGGCGAGAACGAGAGCATTTCTGAAACTTCCTGATGAGAGAGAGGAGTGAGCAGACGGCCGCGCGCGACAGCTGCCTCCTTAAGGAAGAGGAGCTGCTGCACGGCGAAAGCCCAAAATTAAGGAAAAGCACCAGAATATTTGAGCAGGGAACAAGGAATATTCATTGCAGAGTGGGAGATGAAAAATGCACCACAACGTTTTGAAACCTAGCCATTAGGAGCTGATTGAGTCTCGTAGCTGCTGTTAAAAATCAGACGCTTGTTAGATGCAGTGATCATTTGAGCCCTGACACTTAAGGCATATGAGGGGGCTTGTCGAGCGGCTTTGTTCTAATTTAGAGATCCTCAGTTAATTAGAAAGCCCTCAGATTTTCTGCAAATGCGGGTCACTATCGACAGCTTCTGCTTCTGATGCTCGCGGCATGACAGCCGCCGGACTGACCTTCTGGGCTCTGCCAGGGCCGGACAGACGTTCCCCGTGCTGGGGAATTCAATCAGGGCCGGCAGCTCCAGCAGGAAGCTACCGGGAAGGTTACCACGCTCGCACACGCCGCTTCCCCGCGTTAAACGAGCGCTGATGAAATCTGCATTTGCTTAGCGCTATAAATAGCTCCAGCTTCAATTTGTGATTTCTTTTCTGCCGCCGAGTGGATTTTGTCACATTCAGCCCGGCACTTGAGGGCAGGCGCCTATTGAAAACGCCGCCGGCACAGTGCTCCCGAGAAAGGGAAGTGTTTCACGGAGACTGCCTTGCCGGCATCGAAACGGCACCAACTGCGGAACAGAAACCTCCTTTTTCTTATTTCTGTTTCCTGATTTCTACAGCAGGTACCGGTGGCTGCACCTGCAGTGGGGTGGGCCTCGCAGGGCCGGGAAAATTTTGTGCCCTCATTTGTTAGAGGACTCTTTTTCCTTTTATTTTCCTTTTCTTTCTCTCCCCCTTTCAATCTTTGTGTGTGCATATGCATATCTGTAGGTATTTGCTGCCTGGATTTTGCAATAACGAAACGCACAGGGTGATGCATCTGGCGGATGATCTAATCACCACTGGAAACTCACTCACATGGCGAAGGTGGGAAACAGAAAACAAGGCCTTGCTCCGGCCCAGCAGCCTCTGCTCACGGGCCCAGTGGCCGCCAGCAGCCCCCTCCCCGGGCTGCCTGCCTTTTGCACCACACTCCAGGGAAGCAATCAGGAGCCCCGCAGCTCTCTAAGGAGTGACTTCTAATGCATAATATCCAACGTGGGGCAAACGCTAATTGGTACGAGTTATATATATATAAGGAAGAGCAGAAAGATTCCACAGCCCCGAGGCGCCGTCCGCCACTGGAGCCGGTGCCCAGCTCACGCAGACGCCCCGCGCTGCCTCAGGCCGGGGCTTCACACCGGGCCTGTGAAGCACAGCTCTGCATTCAGGAACATTTTCCAGTACAAATAAATATATCAAGGCAAGAGCTGTGGCCATTTCTTCACTTTACTCTCCAGCATAACCCAGGAGAAGGAGAAACACAGAAGCCCAGAGAACTGCTTTTACAAGCAAGCGCCAAATAAAATCACAAAGCCCCGTCTGGAAACATGAGAAAAACAGCAAAAGTTGCAGTGACAACCCCAAGGCAAAATGACAGACCTAGAGTCACTGAACATGTCAGAGGCAGGAACTAGAATATTAACTATCATGAACAGTCAAGCATTGGCAGGGAAATGAATGAGATGATCTAAGAGATATTTTCCACCTCTAATAGTATTTGATGATGATTTTGCATAGGCTTTGTGCTAGGCTGGCTCAGGTAAAGGCATGGTGTCTCTTTTCAACCCACATGCAAGTCAGAGATTACTAAATTGCAAACTTTGCCACCTCTGCTATAAATTGTTCTTGTGCACATAGGGGAAGAAGAAAAAAAAAACTATGACTGATTTAAAAAAAACAGTTAACTGAGTGTGGTTAGTGTTTTCACACTGAAATCTTCCATTATCAAGAGATTTACAAAGGAGAGAAAAATTCTCATCTAGTTGCCAGAAAATGACTAATTCACTAGCCAAAAGAAGATGCAGTAACATATAAATTAGGTTCAGTTTAGGAGCACTCAATTTTAAGTCCTTTCAACTGGGATCTGCATTTGAGAGCTGTCAGGATGGAGCGATGGAAGGTGTCTCCAGCTCATCTTGTAGCACAGAAGGAATTGCATATTACTCTCCCGGATAAGGTGTCTGTCCTGCCCTGATGAGGGGCAGAGATTGGAATTAATACATCCTTTAAAAAAAATGTGCGGAGACTTCTGATGGAAGGTCTGCCTTGGAGACCTTTGCCCTCTCACCAGTGTTAGGAAGGTGTTAGGACTTCATCGATGGTAAAGAACAAAATGAAAACAAGGGTTTTCAAGTATAGGAAACAGACTGTAGAGAATCTCATCTTTTAGCAAGATAAGCATTTTGTTACAGGAAAATGCAATTAAATGTTGTAACTGCTAGTACTTAGATACCAATAACAGATAGCAATAAAAAGCCCTAACCTAGACTGATTAATTGAATAATCTTCTCTGTCGGCTATATGGCCATATTAAGATATCTTCTCTTGGGCTGATTACCACTAACTCCAAGGCCCATTCCACTGAATTTTTCAGCAGGAAAATTTCCGGATCCAGGCCCTGCTCTTTAGTGTCACCGAGACTGAAATCTCTGCCTTCGTCTTGTCTCAGCCTCGCGCTGGGCCAAGGGAAGGCAGCTGCTGTTGGGCAGGGAGCAGTTCTCATGCACTTCATCCATGAGAGTTTCCCTTCCTGGCCCCTTGCCACCACCACATCTTTCTCTGACAATACACCAAAAAAGGGAACTAGGACCTCAGCGCCCCTTCTGCTCAGGCTCGCCAAGACAGCGCATGTCTGCAGGACTTGGAGGAAGGGCCAAGGAAGCCCAGGCACTGCATCCATCCACGAAGCTGCTTGCAAGCCACATGACTGCCATGGTAGAGCAGCCCAGGGGCAGCTGGTCTCTTCCCTCTACATCCTGTAACCCCATAGGCATCTGGGAACCTGCAAGGGGGACTGGACCAAAAATTTTAGTTACTAACACGAACCGGAGGTCTCCAAGAGAAGAAATTGTGTAGGACAGACCGAGCCCTAAAAGCAGACAGCTGGGGAAGGAGAGTGGATAAGAATCACTGTAATTGTCCTGGAGCTTCAGATTTTACAGACAAATGAGTTCTTGCTGCCGAGGGCCAGGAAACAAACACACGGCCCTGCAGACACTGCAGGACAAGGTGCCTTGGTGGCCTGCATGGGGCCATGGGGGAAGCTCCTGCTTCCCGGCTCCATTTTGGGCAGACAGGGAGCCCCCACCAGCCGCACGCCCTCTGGGGAATACATGGCCCCAGGCACACACTGGAGATGTATGTGTGTATGTTGGCCAAAGCAAGTATGTCAGGTTAGTTGTTGCTTTTACTGGTGCCCCAGGCATGTTTTGTGGCCTCCATCAGGGCGAGAGCCCCTTGGAGTTAAGCACTGTAAGGACAGATAACGAAATGACAGTTCCTGCCCCTGGAGTTCACGCTATCATGACTACTACTAACTGGACAACGTTGACTGCCAGTTTAAACAGGCTGTTGCTTCAGCATGAGTGTTTCGTGCTCCTGAAGTTTAAGAGCACTGAATATTTCACAAGGTAAACGGCTTAAGTTTTAATTCTTCCATTTTCCAATCCACTGCTACGTCTAATGCTACATTTGAAAAACCACAGCAGAACATTCCTCATCAGAGTAAAAAAAAACTGGCCCCTAACGATTTTCAGTAGTAATACAATAAAATAGCAATAGCATAATAGTAATTAACACTGTGATGTTGCACTGAATTGTACTTACAGTGCAATGTGCTTTGCAAGCATCCCTGAATTTGGACTCGGAGCCGCCCCACGTCCCGAGGGAGGGAGGGGGGCATCGTTTCCTGCCGCACATTTTGGCTGTTTAGAAATAATCCTGAATCTGTTGGTACGTGTCTTACAGAATATGAAAAGGAACAACATGCATTGTGGTAAAGGATGTAAAGGCACTTGAGTCATCACTTTACCTGAGCATTTTTGCAGAAAGTACACCATATGGGGGTAGGGTGGGAGACGGCAGTATCTATGGTGTTCTTGAAATTGCCATCAGGTTCACCTAGATTCTTCTCTTACGTCCTTGGCAATCCAGTTAAGATTTGACAGCATTTAAAGATGACAGTGCTTGAGGTAATGGGACAATGCCATAACAGGATTACAGGAAATGTGAAAGAAAGGACGTACGTATGTAATGTCATTTAGGTAATGTCATCTACGAACAGCTTTTGCTTCAGTTTTTGCTGACAAAGAAGTCAGTATCACTTATACGATTCCTTTTAAACTCTGTTATCGCCATAAATAGTTTACTTCTTCATGAGAGAAGCCTTTTAAATATGCCGTTACAGATATTTTCTTCAACATTCTAGGGGGCTCTGAGAAGACACAATTAGAAAGGCACTGCCCAAAGGAGAGTTGCCTCAAGGGGAAGGTGTCCAAGACAGCCCGAACTGGGCAGCCAGCATCACAGACTGGTTGAGGTTGGAAGGGACCTCTAGAGATCATCTAGTCCAATCCCCCTGCTCCAGCAGGGACGCCTAGAGCACATGGCACAGGGTGGCATCCAGGCCGGTTTGGAAGATCTCCAGAGAAGGAGACTCCACAATCTCTCTGGGCAGCCTGTTCCAGGGCTCTGTCACCCTCGCAGTGAAGAAGTTCTTCCTCACATGGAGGTGGAACTTCCAACACCTTTTCAGCCAAACTACAACATTCAGGGTTTTTTTTTAAAGATTCTTCCAATGCGTTCCCAGTGTATTATTGCTCCTCCAAAGCACCGCACACTGCCATCACTCACATCAGTTACCACACAGCAGTGCTCTTCTGTGCCAGCCCAGCTGTCTGTGCCTGCCCCCAGCAGGAGCTCGGCCCGCGCCTCCTCCATCCGGTGCGGAGCAGCGCTGAGGGAGCCTGCCCTCGGCTCCACCTCAGCCAGCTCTCACAAGCAGCCAGGCTGCCTACCATAACCAACACACGGCCACATTGCAGAGTGGGCTTCGGGACACCTCAGAATGAAACGCTTTGGCAGATATTTTATTAAAAAAATCAAGCAAACCCTTTCCTGAAGTAGATAGGTTACTTCCTTTAGTGCAGAAACCCTCCCTTCTCAAAGAGAATTCTCCAAAAGACTCAAGGAAGGGTTTCTGGCACTAAATTGCTTGGACAGAGATACTGGGAGGAGTTGACTAATTGTCCACCATTGCTAAAGGTGAATACAAACACTTGCTGTCCTTCCTCTGTGATATTTAGCCATCTTTTTAATACCTTCCTTTTTCTGAGCAGCAAGTTTAACTTTCTCACCTTGCCTTAAATGACTCCTCTTCCTTAGCCCTGTTAGAGTAACTGCTACGAGGAGGAAGAGCCTTTGCCCTTTGTCTATCCATGCGCTATTGGCAAGTGAAGCTGCCGATTAGCAGCAGCACCCTCCTTAAACAGACAGTCCCCACCCTCGATAAGTACGGCTGGAAACCACAGGAGTTACATACTCCAGCTAACACGCTGCGTGTGAGCCCGACAATCTTATCCGCTAACAAACAGACGTCCAAATCTTCATCGCATTTAGCAACATGACATCTGCATGTCTAGGCAATGTATTTAACAATAGCTCGGCTTGTAAAAGGGTAGCCACCAGGGCTGTTCGTTGCCAAAGATGACAGGCTGCTCGGATGGTGTCAGCACGTATTAGACGATCACACTGGAAGAGAGAAACCGGGTGTTTTTTTTTTTTTTTTTTTAATTCTAAAATGACAGCAGTCATCGTACTGACTTTCGTTCCCCTTGGTAAACAGTTCAGTTGCATCAAAAATACCTTTCCAAAGCACGGAAACCCAACATATTATGGAAAGTGCACTGTATGGATTACATGGTAAATGTGACTGCAAATGGAGGGGAAAAAAAAAAAAAAACACGCTGAAAAACAAAAGCAGAAAGTCTTGGAATCAGGCCGCTTCCAGCGACCACATTAACACGGATCTAAAGTTTCTGCACTCTAATTACTCACAACACAAACAAAAGGCTCATTACTGGACAGTAAGGTAGGCTGGTTCCCTAGCTGCAGGGCAAAGCACCTTTCCTGGCTTCCTTTCAAACAAGAAATGCTTGTCTCCTCTTTTAAAAAATGACCATGTTACTTCCTTCTATGGGTTTAGTGCAGGCTCTCTGCTGCCTTTGCAGGGAGCAGAATTGTCCAAATCTATCTGCATGGGCATACCTTGCTAATGCGACACTCTGGTAATAAACATGGATACATTAAAATCCCTCACAAAGTTGTAATACTGGGCCCTTAAACAGCACTTCCCAGATGGGAACTAGTCAGTCGTCCAAGCGCTGTCTCCCAGGAGGCGAATGCCCCACGTAGGGAAGTGGAGGCCTGGAAAAGGCAGCCCAAGCAGCTGCAGCCCTTGCTCCTAGGCCTGTGCCCCAGCCACCAGGTAAGAAAAAAAGCTCTCGCTGAGTGAGATGGCCACTGTGATTAGGGACAATTTTCTGAAGCTTATTTAACATTTCATTGCTGAGGTTCCTAATGGTATTTAATACCGAGTGTCAGACCCAGGAGCGGGTGGAACTAACAGTGGAACTAATGCTCCCACACAATTAGCAACCCCGCTTACGACACAGCACTCGCTGTGGGTCCACACATGGACGGCACACTGGCCATCAAAGGCAGAACGCTGAAGGCCCTGGCGCCAGAACAGCACCAGCAGCTCAGCGTCAGGCACGGCCGGCTGCTGGGGCGGCATGGCCTGGCCGGGTAACCCCAGTGCTGCCTCGGGACCTTTGGGACAGAAGCAGTGGAATCGCCTACTTCAATCCTTCCGGGGCTTTTGATTTTACATAGGTAACTATTTGCACGTTTGCATATATGTGTGGGCATGTTTATACATTTTATTTCTATCCTGCTTGTGTATGTGCTATAATAAGGTACATAAGGGATAGAAGTTCACAAATACCAGAGCTGTGGAGAAACCGCAAAACTTGTTTGGTTTTGGTATTTTGGTATTTTTGGTTTTGGTATTTTTCCTAAAGAAGGATCAGCTCTGAAGACCCATTCCTTGCTAAAAATGCAGGTCTCTCATTTCAGGGTGAGGGTTTACTCTGGCCACTCCCTTCGCCTGCCGTTTTTGCTCTTGTCTGACCTTCCAGGCATGGCGAGATCTTGCTGAAAGACGCTGCACTCAGTGCTTCCCCATGCCTTAGAGACAGACTTGGAGGGCACTGAAGTCAGGGAGGTTCAGACAAATTGCACCAGGCAGGACCCATCCCCTTGCAGCAGGCCCTACATCAACCCAAACACCTGTAATTCCCGCTCGCTTTAGGAGTTGTGGCTGTTTAGCAGTTCCTCAGGATCACACCTGTATGCGTTTTAACTATCTGTAGGGGAACAAACGCAGCTGGCCTGCACGCCCCTTCCACTACACACCCCATGTTGTTAAATACTTGTGCACTTTGCCTTGTTTTCCCATCTTTTCTAAGGCTGAGCTTTTAAAAGACAGTCTGCTCTGGCTACGCTGCTGGTATTTGCTCATCAATACCAGCCAAACTGCCACTGGTCCACGCAGCTACATCACACACGCTGTATCACCTGCTCAGGCCTTTCCCCCGCGCCAAAAGAAAAATAACTAGTAGTTCTACCGTAAAATTGCCCTCAGCAATTACTGTTTCCTTCTGCTTGCTCTGAAGTTAGGATCTTCACATTTCAGAGCATATCCCAACAGGAAGCTCAAGAAGAGGCCACGAGGAAAACACACGCAGCCCTTTGAGGTAATTAGGTGTTTGTAAGTGCAACCCCAGAACTTCCCCAAAGAAGCCCTAATCACCTTCACCCCAATGGCGCTTTTCTGAGCACACTGCTATCAGTGTGCCCCACGCCACCTCTAAGAACTCTGGATGCAGAGGAATTACTGCAGCCACGAGAGAAATGCAGCCACCTCTGGGCTGGCGCACAGTGATGCACAGCAGCAATCCCCACTTTGTGGCAGAATTAGATGGTTTGGAAATAATGTGCTCAGGCGAAATTTCAGGAATTGGGCTATTGCTGTTAGAACAGGATCAGAAAAAAAGAGGTTACTACTCTCGCTATCCCACTATCCATACTGCTGATGCCATGTGTTGTTCACATGGCCGTGCCTCCCCATCCAGAAAGCAGGATCCCATCCCGCTTGGTGCCCTATGGGCAGAGCCGAAACAGCAGTCCCATGCCCACATATAACAACTCTGGAGCCCCAGGACCAGTCCGAAGGAGACTGCCCAACTCCCTGACTCACTCGATCCATGCAGTTCCATTTCGAGCACCCGGCTCACAAGCAGCCGCTGACCCCGGCTAACCCAGCCGAGCTCTCGGCAGCAGATAGGATTGCCGCAGTCAGTGACACAGATGAAGCAGCCTCATGGTTTTGAACTCGCTGTATATAAATGACTTGCACTCAGCGGGCCATCTCTTCAGGACAGCTGGTGGCTCTGTGCTGCCTAGAGAAAAAGGCTGCTGGAGGGCTGGCTGCTGAACCTGAAATCTAGGACACCACGCTAGGAGGCCAGGGCAGAGGCAAGTGTGATGCATTTATAAATTATACATCATGGAGGTTTGGGATTTAAGAATTGTTAGGCAGGAATTCTAGAGCAGTTTTCTTTTTTTCCTACTTCCTTTCCTTCCTTCTTTGATTCATGGGATTGCTACTCTTCTCTGGGGAAAAACAAGCCCTGAAAACACTCAAATGGTTCTCTGGAGTAAGGAGTCCATTTCTTCACAACCTCAGAAACAGCTGTTGAAGAGACGCATACTCCAACTCCTAAAAAAAAAATACCCTGGGCTCTGAGGATGAAGGACACCATGAGACCCGCCACAACCTGGACTCCATTTCCACAACCTTGCAAACTTTTCTATATTCCCAGGCTAACAGATTAGTGGGCAATATGGCATGCAAGCACCAGCAGCATGTCAGAAGACTCTGCCTGGTCTGGGGCTGCTACTGGCCTGCCCCATGTCACCTCTGCGACATCCTGTCTCTTTCCGTCAGCAGCAGAGCAGGGTGGGAATATTGGTCTCTACAGGCAGCCACCTTAACAGTGTGCTTAGAGTACAGGCAGGCAAACACCCACCTTCATACCTCTACTAGCCTCTTTTCAGTACCCTTTAATGCTATTCTGTACAGATGGTGCATGGTTTTGTATATTTATTACTCGGAAAATATAGTATTTTGATCTGTAAGATTTTATTGGTTGGCTGCTACTCTACACGTAAAATATTGGTCTGGAAATGAGTCTTACACTCATATTCAGATACTTTTGGAAGCCTATCATGTCCATTGGAGACTCAACCTCTTGTTGGTTGTGGGACTCTGGAGTAGTCCCATTGGCTTCATGGATGAGATTGCAGGCCGACAGTGATGGAAACGCAAGGAGAGTTCAGCCCATAGCCCCCATAACATGACAATTAGTTGCTGTGGCAACATTTTTGACACCAGTTAGCATTTTCATTTAAAATGCAGAACAAACAGCTGGACCAAAGCTTGTCTTAAGATATAAAAATAAATTCTAGAGGCCTTCATTCAGGAAAAGCTGGGACCACACAAAGCCAACAGGAACTCTGCTGAAGTTAATGGAGTGACATGGATGATGCAAACCTGGCACAACAGGGCTTCTGTCTGAGGAAGAGCGGACGAATAAAGCCTAAAGAATTGCCTAGCCCTATGGGAGAAAGTTAGGCTAGAAATCCCCCTGTAAGCCCTCAACCCTGTGAGCTACTTAGAAGAATCTTTTTCCTTTTATATTTGATCTTGGCTCCACCAGCTTCTACTTCCTAATCAGGAAGTTTTTTTCTGCTTGAACTGTGACAGTTTAGATGTTGGCTTAAGGATCACAAAATGCAGATTTTTTCTTTAGTGATTCATTTGGGATCTCTTAACTTTCTGACTTTTCAATCAGGGAGCACTTAAAACACCTTTGCAAGTCTTATGTGGGAGCTAAGATTGCTTTTAGGGTATCATGTAATTCCACGACTCCAAGAGCTTTAAGAAAACCGGCAGGTGCTGAGAACCATGATAAAAATCATAAAAGTTAGCAAACCTGGACTACACACCCATACTTTTTTTTTTTTTTTTACTAACTTCCAGTATAATAGGCAGGAAATGATTCATGTTCTGTGCCCACTGCAAATCCCTTGCATTTGATCCTGCACCCCCCAGCATAAGCGCACACCGTGCTTGCACCTCCTAGCTCCTTTGTTTGGGGGACAGTCATCGTTTTCTCATACGGAGCCACTGCAAAGTCCAGGTGATGGAAAGACTCCCATATTTAGCAGCAGCCTTTGGGTTAAGTCCCTTTGGGAGCAGTTTAGGTGAGGAGTAACACTGCAGACAGACAGGAGACAAAAATACTCAAATTCCTTGGGGTACCACTGTACCATTCTTGCAGGTGGATACAAGCTTTTCTGTGCACACTCAGAGCCCCTGCAATCTCTCCCCACCACTGCTCGGAGCCAGCCTGCTGCCATGCGACTCCATAAATTCAGTCCTAAGCCTGAACTAATATTCCAGTCCCTCGGCAGGGCTTATCAGCCTGGGCTCCGTCCTGCAGGGGCTCAGCACCTCCCCAGCTCCCACCTCGCATCCAGCCAGCTCAGAGTACGAGCTCGGCACTCTCGCGTACGCTGGCAAAATGTATGCAAGCTGCAAGAAGCATGCCTCAGAACCCCTGGAAACCTGACAGCTCTGTGTGTTGTAATAATGCAATTCAAAAGACTATTGGAATTGTATAAATATTTGTACAGACACTTATCACTGTGGCAGTCAAATACTAGGCCCTTCTATATCAGCTGATCTGCTTGAAGTCCTTGCCTCAGTTTGCAAAGTCGACTAAACAAAATCATGCAAGCCCCAATGCAGTGATCTATATAGTGTAACATAAAGTTCTGTTTATACAAATAGGATCCATCCTCTAACATCCTTACTCTCTGGGTGGCTAATCAGATTTTCAGCCTACTAAAAGAACAGGAGCAGGAAGCACATTTTAGCCAAGGAATTAATTAATTATTATTAACACAATGGATGCTTGCTAGGAAATGTTTGTACTTTGCAGCTGTAATTAAATATTCTCACTCACGCAGCTCTCAGCCTTCATAAATTAGTATTGCATTTTATAGTCCAGATTTTTTTTAATAAGAAAATATATTCACATTGAGTTTTTCACTTTCTGCTGGCACCGAAAGGCGAGAGAAGGTCTCTTAATATTCATGTCCCTATTCCTTTCTAAACAATTACAAATATTTAGCTCAGTGGCACACACAGTTTTCATAAAGTCCGCTGTCACTTTTGCTCTAGTGCAACCCATATCTTGTCAAATAAATTGGGTTCTATCACCCTTCCTCCTGTGAGGAGGTGCCTCGCCCTACATTTGCGCTAGGGCTGTGTTCTGCTCCACGAGCAGAACATGAGTTTTTTGGATGAGACTGATGAGTAGGTACCCACATAAGGCACCTCTCCTCTAAACCAGTGGGAAAACTCATTCAAGTGAGGGCTTGCCCACAGTGCAAGGGCTGCAATACCTAACTCTAATGAAGGACCAGTTTCTAATCCTTTAGCCTTACATAATGCTCTCCTAGGGAAAAGTCCCATTAGCTTCAATAATCTCCTCACAAAAAAAGGAGGACCTTCCCAGTAAAAGGGTAGAAAAATCTGGCCCTAAGTCTTCATGAAATGGGTCAAAAAAATTGCATAGGTTTAATACTAATTTGGAAAGAAAGCCCCTGAGACATCGTGTAATTCCACTGCTAGATTCTATCGCTTTTACCCACAATGAGCAAACGCCACAAGAATCGAGGGGACGAGGCACAAAGCAGAAGTCTTTTTGACAGCTTGTAAAGAAACCAGATTCTGTTCCTAACTCAGGGACTCCTTCACTGAGCAAAGATCAGAGCTGTGGAGCCCGGGCTCTCAATTTGGATAATTAACTGCGAGACAATGTGAACTTCACCTGCCTCACCCCTCCTGGAAAAATAAAAAGCACTGAGGCTCAGGTTCAGGGATTTGTTTTTAATCTTCTCTTTACTTGGAGATGGACACATGCAATCACTCCATTTTGTCATCACAATCCATAGCTGATTTAGCTAATATTCCATTCCAGCAGGAAACATCTTAACTCTGAAGAACTGATGATTGCCCCAGCAATCAGTTGTTCAAATAGTTGAAAATTAAGACTATTGCACACAAAGTAAATTAAGTAATTTTCTACCCTCCCAGGGTCTTCCAAGTCTATCGGATTTCCCACAAATGATATGTCATGCTGCCTCATTACTGTAAAGAAAATACAGCTCTGTGAGTCCTTTAAGTGGACTTAAGGATTTGGAGGAAAAAAAAAAAAAAAAAAAAAAGCAAAAACAGTTCCCCCCCACAAAATGAAGCAAGGAGAGGACCATCCACAGAGCATGCTTATCTGTTTCCATGCTTACGTGTCACGCCTTAGGCAGCATAAACCTCTGCAAATTCCAAAAAGGGTGTACAAGGCTGTTCTCTCTGGTGCCAGTTTTGTCAGTCAGATTGCAATGGTTTTAGTCACAATGATGTCAGCAGAATCAGGTGTGAAGAAAAATGCTCTTCCCTTCAACAACACTGCAATCTGCTCCCAAAGCAGGTATCAACTCAGCATCCTTAATACAGAAGTTCTATATCTCTGTCTCCTTCCTAAAATAAGTAAACAAACCAGGTCTTAGGCCCTGAGTGATCATTTTAAAATAAGCATTTTGAACTCCGTCTGCAAACATTTATACTGAAAAGCTATCAGATGTACTGTTAGCCTTAGCCATTAAAATAATCCTTCAGCACTGGGACGGTACTGTGCAACTTCATGCAGATCACTGGATCCCTTCCATCTTGACTTATACATCTCAGAGAGATTTTGTTCTCAAGCCCAAACAAGCTGGAATCATTCCCAAGCATTTGGAAACCTAGAGAACGGTAATAAGTGCCCTGCATTATGGTAATCACCTGGTAGTGGCTGCTGCAACTTAAGTTTATGTTCAGACTTCCAGTGTTACCTCACGTTTTCTATGTTACAACTTTCTGAAAATTTTTCCTTTGCAGCAGAAACTCTCCCTGGTTGGTCCCAGGCCAGAGATGAGCTTTTGTAATCAGAAAGGGAGAGAAAAAAAAAAAAAAAAAGAAAAATCAGTCCGTTATTTTCAGCTAAAGAGAGAGGATGGGAAAAACCCACTCCCAGAGTTTTAATTTAAGACAGTTAGTCACAAGTTGCCAAATGACCAAACAAACGGTCTCCCCATGTTCACATGCAAATCAAGATCCCTTCAAGAATGCAGATTTGTGGGGAAAGAGAAGAAAAGAAAGCAAATGCCATTAACAGAGTTAAACATTTTTCATATACACTTCAAAGCACAGCCTGTAAACACTTTTGGCTGTACTTTTTAGCAGCCTCTGGGTGACAGGACCTCCAGGGTAGGACCCCACCTCAGAAGTGCATCAGAGTGCACAGATCCCATACCCAGACACAGAGAATCTACCTTTGATCTGAAACATGGAGGAGAAACCAGAGATCTTGGATACTTCCATCTTGGGGCCTTTCTACAAAGCCTGATTTTCCAGAAATGCCAACCACCAATGCTCTGAATTTCAAATTCATTAGGAGCACCTCAACTTGATAACCTGTATCTTAACATCATTTGTTCTTTCAGGAAGGTTTTCTAAATGTCTTCCTGAGAATGTCCACAGTCATCACTTGTCTTTTAATTCCTTCACGCTCACAAGATGGAGATAGACCAGAACTCATCGGACAATTCACCTCCTGCCAAGCTTTGTGGCCCATCAAAGTTCAGAGATAGCTGTGACGAGTGACCCAACCACCTAGTTCCCATTGGTCTGAACAGCAGCATTTCTAAAGATTTCATCAGGAACAGAAGAGGATCTGAATATTTGGTGCCAGCAAGTTCTGGCTAGTAGTAGGCTAGAGAGCTCTCAATATGCCAAGCAAGAGGGAGTGAAGAAGCTTCTTGGAGAAACTGCGCCCTGCGACTCCTTGCTACTGGAGTCAGGTACCACAGGACTTCTCCAGAGGGCTTCACTTCAGGACAACGTCCAGCCCATCCCTGTATTTGCTGCAGGCTGAAGTATCCAGGACAATGGCTGGTCCTGCAGGCAGTCTCAAACTGTATGCTTGGTTTGAGGCCACCAGACCACAGCTTGGCCAAAATATAATTCTCCCACACAAGCAGTGTAGCTGTACAATCAGCTGAGCCACTCCTGCCATACAAATTACTCGCTAATATAGACACAGTGTCTTCTACTGGTGCTAGGTCCAGGTGTAAAACAGGCCAGAGGATGAAATTTTGGTCGCACACAAAGCCCAAATAAAAAGGTACAGCCCAAGGAAATCAGCCTGTAATGCTGCATAGCAGAACACTGCTGCTGCTCAGCTATCCACCAAAGCCTTGGGTCCTACAAAGGTTTGTGGGTGCTTGGATCTGCAGAGTGACTCCTGCCTGTCCCCATACCCCTGCCTCAGCCATGCCTTTTCTGGGGAAAAGTATTAGGCCTGAGAGATCGCATATCCAGCAAAGCTGCAATTTGGAAAAAAAAAAAAATCTTACTTAAGCATACTTACTTAACATGCATAAACACCAGGAAGAGGGCCTGACTCCCCACGCACACGGGTATCTGCAGAATGGATGGGAACAGGCAGGGCTGGGGTCCGGTTCTTTTTACTTGTTTGTGATGCGAAGGCCTGAGAATTGCCAGAGATCTGCTTGCAACCAGCTTATCTTCTAATGCTTTCCACTGCCTGGCTGTTTAGGTCTTGGATTTTGTTAAGGATTTAAACACACTACTCTGAAAACCTTCAACAGCATTACTTAGCATCAGCTACAACAGCCCTGCGGGCAAGGGTCACCTCTCAGTTTACTTTGGACCGTCAAACCCCCAGCGCACAGGCAGAAGAGCCCAGCAGAAGCTCAGTCACATCGTTTCAGTGGGAGATGATCCCAGCTGCTAATGGGGACTGTGTTTTCCTAGAGCGAATACCCCTCTTTCGGACATCACGCCTGCAGCAACTAGAAAGAGGGGCTGCAGCCTCCTCCTGCTGCCCTGTTCTCCCCTCGCCATTCTCCTCACTTGCCTTTCCTTACCAGATCCCGCTCCATCCTTCCCATATTCAGATAGAGAGGAAAGGAGATCGCCAAACATCTCAGCACAGGAATGTTGCACACGCTCTAGCTTTCCTCTGGTTCCCCCTTATCTGTCTCTGGGCTGTGATAAAAATCAACCTCTGACCTCCTGCTGCTTTTATTTATATTAGTATTTTCTTCTTAAACTAGAACTTGCAGTGCTGCAAACCCTAAAATGAGCTAGATATCCCAGCAGAAACGCAGCTTGGGGGAGAAGCGTTGCTACCTCCTCGTCTTTGGCGAGTATTTTGCTTGGAGCTCGGCGTGTTCGGAAGCCACTGGCATAAGCAAAACCAAACAGCCTAAGAGCAGTTTTTCCTGTCCCTTCCCAACCAAGCCAAGCTATTCTTGGGCACTATCAGACTGTGGAATTTCCCCCCTCGCTCTCCTGACGATACATTATTGGAAAACGTTTACACTAAGGATTAAATCTACATCTGGGCTGAGAAGTGCTGTTCATCCACAGCTCCTGCTCCCCGGCACCCCACGGGCACTCATGTCCTCCCGACAGGGCCGTGCAGGGGCCGGCCCCTCGCCCGTGGCCTCACTCTCTGCAACCCCGCAGCGCCCTCTGACCGGGTGCTCGCCCTCGGCCCCACACGTGGGCAATTTAACCCACGGTGAAGCCAAAGATGAGGTGTGGGCTGAGCAAGGCCGCAAGGGAGCGACCAGGAGACTTTGTTCCCAGTGCCCTTGGCCCCAGGCCAAGAGCAGCCGTCTCGGCCAGCACTAACAACCTCTGCTTCAGAGAAAGTCCCGCGCGCCACCAGAGTGCCGGCGTCTTCGCTCTCCCTCACCCCTTCCACACGACCAGGGCATTGCTCAGCTCAGTACTCGTGGTGAAGCCATAGCTGTTTGTGCTGTCGGAAAAAAGTGTGCCCATTTCTCCCCCAGAAACACTTGATACAGTTCCATTTTTCTGTCAATGGACTTGAATAACGTTTTAAATGCCAAGATTTATACACAGGCGCTTATAAATGTATGCCACTATAGCCCTTGCAAAAGTACGTTGCAACCTAAACATTCAATTAATGTAATTAAATTGCTACCTGACGGTATTATCTAATTTAACGTGGGATCTGTGTTATTGAAAAGCATGTGTCTCATAGCACTCCGACTGGCAAGACATGTGATAAACAGACCTATAAACATGTTGGCTCAACTGAGCTGTTTAAAAATAAATTAGCGAACTATAAAAATAAACAGTAACATACATATGTACTTAATTATGAAATAACTCTAATTTTTGTTCTGAAATACTGTCTTTGACCTTAGTCATAAACAAGCACTATTAAAAAAACATAATATCTCAACAGACAGAAGGGCAGGGATTAAATGCTCATTGAGCACTGCAGAATGCAAAATAGGGGATGAAAAGAAAGCAGAAAAGAATGAGAAGAAAAAGAGTTTGTCCTTTATTAAATGCAGAAACCTACACGGACTGCAAGTGTTAAAGCCACTTACATTAGAACAGAAAAAGTTAAAACCTAGCAAAGTGCTCCCACTGCTTCCAATGATTAAAACCTCCCAAGATGGAGCGGGAAAAGCTCTTGTAGCGCAAAGCCCCTGGGCTGTGCTCCATCCATCCATCCTTCCCTCCATCTACTGAGTGCTCTCTTAAGAGAAGGGGGGAACACCACATTATGATCGCCAACGCTACCATATCTTCTAAAGGAAAATCAACGGCTGCCGCCGCTCTGCGGGTAGTGGCAAAGGGCCCTTCTCACCTAACTGCAGAGCTGCTACCTGCAAACCCTGCCTTAACTTGTGGTGCAAACAGAGCATTTCTAACACGCTCAACAGGGGGGAAGAAAAAAAAAAAAAAAGCAAGCCACCCTCTTCTGCTCCATGAGGCACATGTTCATCTTATACGTGAGCGCTGCTACATCGCATCTTTTCCGAACACAGCTCCTGCTCTTTTTTTCCATACACAGACAGCCCCCGAGATCAACCTCCTGCTCCTCCTTCGGGCAGGACCACTGTGGGGCCAACGCTGCCCTTTGCAAGCTGACCGAGGGCTTTCTGTGCCCCTTTTCTCTTCATCCTGCGCACAAATGTCTGCCGTCCCCCGAAGCAACGGTTAGATGCTGCTCTGCAGGAACCACTCTCAATGAGCAGCCAAACGGTAACCAGCAAAAACCATCCATGGAAATGAGAGCTGATCACAGGGTTTCCATATATCACCGACTCTTCTGCACACACTTGTGAATGGACGGGCACCTTCCGTACATTACAGCTACCACAGCTCCCTCAGCCCTCAGCCACCTTTTGGAGACTGGTACCTCGCCCCCACAGGACAGCGAGACAGAGGGAATGCAGCTCCTGCTGGGACAGTCTGCTCCCTGCCTCCTCCATCAGACAGCTTGAACGAGCCTCTGTCCCGCAGACACTTCCCCAGACCGGAGCACCATCCAAGCAGAGAGGATGTGTCCTCTGATAAGCACCAACAATAAAGTTAGAATAAAATAAGTAACAAATAAGTTGAAATTAAAAGAGCATGCCAGTTTGAAAACGCATGTCATTTTCTGACCATCCTCCCTATTCTGTTACCAATAAAACATGTAAAGATACTATTCATGCAGACATAAAGTGTTAATGGCTACCTGTTAATGTGTTTCACAACGCTGATATTTTTGTTCCCATTCTGACAGTTCTCTCTTTGTTATTTTAAGTTAACGGAGCTCTAATCTGGGTTGAAGCTGAAGGCTTCAAGAATTACAGTCTATACAAACTGCACAATTAATGGCACCATTTCCTTACACATTGCAGCATTTCATGGACATAGTCTTCCCTCAGTCAAGCCATTTTCCAAGCTGTAATAGGTTGGAAATGCAGGAGCATAGAAGGAGCATGTAAAGAACTGTAAGACATTACTGAAAAACACCATTAATTTTTTTCTGAGCCCAGTGCATGCTGTGTGTCTTTGAGAGGTGATGGGAAGGGAAAAATTAAGGTGAATGACAAAATCCAATGCACTAGAACAGACACTTCTAATGACTTAAGGAGGGGAAAAAAAAAAAAGAAAAGAAAGAAAAACAGTGGCCATTCCCAGCCAACTTAAACAATGGTTCTTCAGGGCTAGATTGTCAGCTGGGTCAAATTGGCCAGGCTCATCCCATCTGATTTACACCACAAAGTATTGCCCTGGGCCTAACTACATAGCATTCGCCAACCCTTCTGGATGCTGGAAGAATGAATGAAACTCCCTGCGTATTTACCTTAGCAGTTGCTGGCTAAATTTGAGTATCTTGCAAACATATTCACTCTGCTATGCTTTCCTCATTTTCAAAAATACTACCACTGAAATCAACGGAGTTACACCAGGTGAAGAGCTACTCGTGACACAAGAAACTGGTCCCTTGTGACTTAAAACACCACCACGGGTCAGAGCAGTGATCTGATCTTCTGTGGGACATGACAAGAACAGAAGCTCTTTGGTCTTGAGAGCTATCACAGTTCTTAGAGGCATCCAACCTGGAGCCTGGGGGAGCTTTGTCCACTTAGGAATATTTCCTATTTCCAGGTTTGCAATTGTTTATTATAACAAATTAAAAGTGCTAACATGTATTACTGGAGTGCATCGCATGGAGATTAAGCAACACAATTTATCTGATGTAACAATGAACTGCAATGATACAACCTCCAAAGTCCCTTTTTTTTTTTTTTTTTTTTTTGCCTGAAAAGTAAACCAGTAACCAGGAAGAAAAAGAGATGTTCCAATCCAACCCCATGGTGCAGGGGAATATATTAGGGAAAAGGTAATTCCCTGTTTGCATCATTTCTTCTCCTCTTTCTAAAGGCTCCCACACTAGGCAGGACAGAGGATATTGCTTCAGGTGGACCTCTGGTCTGAGCCACTATGGTTATCCCTACATCTTTTGAAAAAAAAAAAAAAAAAAAAAGATGCTCTATAGTGCAAGTAGCAGAAGGAGAAATGTAAACATGGGTTGTTTTACCCTGCATGCCTTGCATGTCTGTCACTTGACAGGCAGCACCACTGCCAAGTGCAGCATCGCTAGTGTTGAGGTTGGCTCATCTGCAGACCCCCTAAACCCAAGTGATGCTACACGCAGTAACAGCAAGCAGCTGGTGTATTCAACGACAGATGCAGAAAAGGTGACAAAGGCTCACATGGGCAGAACGACTGTAGCTGGATTTTCTCTCCCATGGGGTCGTCCCTTCCCACCCATCATGTTGCAGCTCATCATCCTCTCATCTTCAACACACCTTTTACCTCCAAGGAGGCTGACCCATCCATGTGAACAGCTCAGCAAAACGGCACAACTGGAAAGCAAAGTGCCCCCTTTCTCCACGCACTCTCTTGAGCTGTGGGCCAGGCCTCTGCCAGGCGTGGCCAGCACACCGCCAGGGCTGCGCCTCACGGCAGCACTTTGGCTCAGCCTCTCATACGGTAATGCTTGCTCAGAGGATCCTGCCCGAGAGGGGAAGTTTAACTCCCAAAGAGAGTCGTTAGCCAGAGGGTGTTTACTTAAAGTCCGCGAGGGTGAGAGGGTGTTTACTTGGAGCCCGCGAGTCTCACTGCACCTACTGGACAAGCCAAGCAGGAGGGAAGCACGCGAGCGAGCGCCCGGCGGTTCTCAAAGCAAAACAAGGTAGAAGGCTCGCAAGGCGACAGATAGCATTTTAGAAGGAGCGTAAGATAAGGGGAGGTGGAATTTCCTGATAAAGAGGATTTCCCTGCTCAAATATCAAAGGATTCCCACTAAGCGAAGGGGGGAGAAGGGGAATTACATCACACTGAGGCACACTTTCTCTTTTACACTCTGACCTGCCAGCATGGGTCTCCTTGACGAGGATTTAAAGGCCCACCATAAGGCTCTGCTACGTGGAGCCATGTAGAAAGCCCTGGCGGACGTGGCTGTGTGGGCTTGCAGCGTAGCCCCAGCCTGGGCTCCCCCCTCGCTTGCACTGGACTTCCCGGAGGTGCTGAGCTAGCTCTGCCAAGTCAGCACTTTGTATCAGCACCCTGTTAAACCCGAGCTTCATCACACCGCCCAGGCCTCTGCCCTTGGCGGCGCCTCACGCCTCCGGGCTCCGCACAGCCACGGCAAGGCCCGAGTGCCTGGCAGCCACACTGGGTTCCACACAGCCACGGCAAGCCCCGAGTGCCTGGTGGCCGCACTTTGGGCTCCACCTGACCATGGCGAGCCCCGAGCACCTGGTGGTGGCGCCCACGCAAACCTGGTGCTCTCCAGACTTCACCAACAGCAGCATTCCCGTCCCACACACAAACAAACGGGTGACGAGCAGGTGGCAGAGGCGTAACATATGCTGGAGATGGTTAGAATGATCTACGAGCTTCTTTTGGTTATAATGTTCCATTAATGTGACATTTATGTGTAGTAATATAATACTGCTCACTTATAAGCACCTATATCAGCCAGTTACTTTTTTCCCTGAGTGCAATGAATGAAGCAGATGATCAGGAGGATTTGAGCGTGGCCAAGGACCCTACACAGCAGGGTGTGCTACATGCAGGGAACAGGCCAGGAGGAACTACGGCTGAACACAGCATGCGTGCTCTGCGGCACAGCACAGAGCACGGTCACCACCACAGCCACGGCCTCACGTATGCAGGCGCCTGCGACAGTCCTGCACCCTGCCCACCCGGCTCAATGATCTTTGCATGTAGGAGAAATGGCAGAGAAGTAGTGAAACTCCCTGGGGACGCTGCAAATGCGATCTGTTCAACTGTTTTCTCCAGCTTGGAGATTTCCCTCTTAAAAGCTGTGCTAATTACTGCTCTATCCTGCAGGCTTGGCTCCTGCAACACGCTGCCATTTCCTTAGGTCTCCAGAGGAGCAACAAAATGGTGATTGCTTCCACCCCTCGGAGACATGCACATCCCAGGTCCGAGCCTGTTGTGCCATTGGGAGAGTAGGTGAAATGCTCTCAGTATTTCCGCAGCACCTTCCCCATCTCTGCTTCCCAACTGCACCAAGGAGAGGTGGCTCCATGCAAGCAGGTTTCTGCTCAAGTGTGCAATGTCCTGTCCCTCCAGTGGGCTGGGGAAATGCACGGCCACCTGTGGCCAAGCAGGCTCTTGCTGCTTGCAAATCTCTGTTCTCCTGGGCAGCGGGAAAAGCTGGGAGAAGCTCCCTCAGAAAAAGGGCAACACAGACGCAAAGACAGGTTTGGCCCAGTCATAAGCAAGCAGCCTTTCTGGCACCATGCATGCCAGCTGCAGCATAGCTACAGCATCTGCCTGATTTTATAGCAGACAGGATTGTGCTTTGAAGCTAAATGTACCTTTAATGTCACACAGGCCTAATAAGGCCTCCCCCCTTGTTATCCTGATTTACAAACATCACTGAAACAGCCTGGAGAATGAACCATCTTGCAACTGCTTCCCTTACCCCTAGCAAACGACTTCTTTGTGGCTTCTGAACTCCCTAATTTATTTTGCCCCTATGTTTTGGTCATTCATCTAGTCCCTTCGTAAGGGCACTCCAAATGCTGACACTTCAGGAAACGCCTAAAATGTGGCAACCCTTACATGACCCCACAAAGTGAAAGGACCAAGGGTAAATGCTGAATCTTCCCTGGATGAGTGCAGGATAATCCATCTCATCCCCTCCTCCCACCCAGAGCACCACAACTCCTAATGCTGTTCTCTCCCTGCATTTGAGGAGAACATAACGACAACGATGACAACAAAGAGGTGAGCAGAGATACGGCCAGAACCATGGCCCATGTATCTGCACAGACAAGGCCCTGCTGCATGTGACCACCGCAGCCTGTGCACAGCGACGCAGCAGATCCCTCCCAGGTGTTCACTCCCACCTTGCTGCCCGTCACAGAAAGCACCTACGAAACCAAGGGAGCTGTGCCAGGCGACAGCAAGAACGTTAAGAGCAGACAGCGTGCTGCATAAAGCTGGTTGAACATGGGCTGTGGTAATGCCATCGAGATAGTAGCAGGGAGAAAAAAAAAAAAAAAACAGAAAAAAATTGGCAAGTTTCACGCCTCAGGAAAAAGAAGAAGGAATGAAATCACAATTTAGTGTCTGATCCAAAATCCAAGTCAACAGAAAGAGTTCAGTAGATTTTGGCACGGCATTTCATCATTTGAGTGCATGCTGATTAGAAAATGAACAACTGAAGGCATTTCACTCCGCATTCCTAGCAAATTCGGCTGACAGCTTTTAGCATTTAAGAGTGAATGCAGAAAGTATCACAAGGAACTATTACTAGCTTTTTGCTAGATGTCTGGAAAACTAGAAGCAGCAGCTAGTATTATAGGGAAAAAATGAGGAAAGAGAAAGCATCACTGAAGGGCAAACAGACTGCACAAACAGCAAACTCCTACCAGCAGATTAAAACCACATCACTGTATTTTACCCACATTTTGCACTGCTCAGGTCCCGTACCTTGAAATATGTGCATGCAACCAGAGCCACGACGCCAGCCCTTAAAAGACATGAGTGAGAGCGGCAGACAAGAAACATGTTGGAACGCTTACCGGATCCAGTGCCAAAAATGCGTCTCTAACCTGTAGGAAGAAATGGGTGTGGAGCGCCTCACAGAAAGATCATTGCACTCGTAGGGCACAGTATGGGGTCCCCCTGCTCAGCTTCTCCCCTGTAAAAAAAACATGACTAAAAGATCACTGAGGAGCTGTGCTGCCTCTCTCAGTCTTGGGGAAAGTACCTGCAAATGCATGGGAAAACGAGTAGGGAGTCACTTAAATCCTTTCTGATTGGTGAAGATTAAGGCCACTTTGCTGTGGCCAGGTGTGAGCTCAGTGCTCAGCAGAGCATTGATGCTTTTGGAGATGTTAAGCGACATCACTGGACTATCTTGAGTGGAGAGGGAAGTGCACATGAGCATGGAAGTGTTTTGCTGGAATGGGAGCATGGGGCGCAACTCCCTCGGCTCCAGGGTGTGTTTGAGCAGCCCTCGGTCGGACGGCTCTGTGAAGGTTTGTTGGGACTTGCCCCATGCGCAGCTTTGCAGCACACAACTCCTGAGACCGATAGCCAATTACTTTCCTTCACATCACTCAAGTGCTGGCTTTTTTTTCTCCCCCATCTCGACAGGGCTAGTAGAAAAGAGCTGGAGCAGCCAGCCAAGATCCCATATCCCCTTACCTTGCTGAGCCCTGTGCTCCTCCCTAGCAGAGCAGTGCGGCACTGAAATGCATCTGAACACGTGCAAAGAGGGTGTCGGCCCCACTTCTGGCCTCCAGTTTTTAATATTATCCGCACTCTGATGGCTCTGAAAATTAACAGATGCTGCCAGTTTCTCACGAACGTCTTACTAGATTATTCTGAAACAACAGCAAAAACAAACTGGACAAATAACAAAATTCAAGGAGATGCCTTTCTCTCCAGTTTCAACATTCAGAAAAAAAAATAATTACAGGTTTTTGTTAATTTAAGGAAATGCTTCACATTTTCTCCCATCAGACATAAGGTGTGAATTATGCAAACAGTATTTGAATGTGACTGGATTATTTACATACTGTAGCACTAACAACTAATGTAAATTCAAGAGTTATGGAATCAAAAACTGGGCTTTCCAAGAGCTTCTTAGAAAGAACAGGCATCCAGAGCAAAGCAAATATTCTGCCAGACCCACACAGACATTGCTGGTCCTACTTTTGAAAGAGCTCGGAGCAGGGATTTACCATCGACACAAAGTGTAGCACCATGTGGCCCAGACAAAGCACTTTTAGTAAAAGCCTTCTTCTTGCTGTAGGGTTCACAAAATACCACAGCCAAAAAGGACTTTCAATACTAATGCACATTTCAAAGTAACACTTCTTTTGTTTGGTCAGGATGATTAAAACTATGAAATGTATTATCCACTCAGTGCAAATTCCTATCAGTGAAATGTGTAGGTAAAGTAAGTATACCTAAAGATGTGCAGAGAAATCTATACAAAGCCACAGACCTGCACGGAGCAATCGATCTTGACACAACACTAAATAAAGTTATAAATAAGATAATGCAAGCAAATACTCGTTTTCAACTGAGGTTTTCCAGCTGCTGCATAGTCGTTAATAATTTAAACCTAAAAATCTTCATGTGAGGTGCATATTGTAATTAGAGGGCATACAACAGATATTTTTTATTTGGCTGCCAAACAGACAATTCAACAGGAAAAATCAGTTTGCACTGAAATGAAAAACAAAAAAAAAATTAGAATTTGGTTTTAGAGACCAAAATTTTTCTGAATTTCTTTTTGCCAGCCAAAGCTGCTCCTGAATTCTCTCACAGATTGAGTACTAGTGAATCACAGTTTCCAGAGAATATATTACCCATCAAAAATGTGCTCAGTTTTCAGCTGAACAAACGACCACACAGTGAAATTAAGAAACCAAATCCTAAACCACCAGCTAAGCACATTTCAAGCTGAATTGAGTTGTCTATGACAACAGGCACACAGTGAATTAGGGACAGTGCGAGGAACAGAACATGGTGGGATGGCTGTATCGCAAGGTCCTGCGAACTACCTAATGAGGCCTCTACCTGGACCAAGGTTGTGGAGGAAGCTGGACCTCTCAAACATCCTTGGCTTGGGAAAGCCACACATACGTATGCTGATGTACAGAATAGCTCGCTGTCACATGGTGGACTGCCAAACTATTGTGGAGTTTTCAGCACCCAAATGCACGCAGTCCACATTTTTCAGTCACCACCTTTGTACTTTCTACTGCTTTCCAAGACACAAGATTTCTCTAGGCATTCCTGAACAGGTTGAGCTATAACTTTCTCTAGTAATAAACTGCATAGAAAATAGAACTGAAAAATCTTCCACACAGCTTTTTGTCCTTAGGTGAAGATGTCATTTAGCCTTGAAATATGCAAACTAATACAGAGATATACGGGAAAAAAATTACATTTGCTTATGCCAGTCATCAAATCAAAAGCCATAAGAAAAGATGTCAATAAATTCAAGAAGAGGATTGCATTTTAATTCAACAATTATCTTTTTCAGTATCTGCTCTTTCCTGTTAGTTGCACCCAGTCTAACTCAGTGGTATGTGTGGGCTGCATCCCGCCAGCTCTGAGGTGAACCGTGCACTCCTGCCTCGTGAAGTCCAGCACCTCAGGTTTTGGACGATTGCTAGTCTGATGCCTCACTTCAGGAGTTCAAGGCGCCAGCCACCCTGGAACAGTATCATCCTGCTAAAGAGAAAAATATCTCTTGACATTAACAGCCTTGCCGATTATTGGCCAGTCTCTACCCTTGCCTTCTTGAAGAAGGTTATTGAGAAAGCAGTTTTGGAACAGGTCCAGTTGCATCTTGATCTTGCAGGGTGTTTTTGATCCCTATCAATCTAACTTTAAACACAGAGACTATATTACTATCTGATAGCTAACAATGCCCTTCAAGCAGCGGATGTCAGTGAGATGTCTCCTACCACGACTTTTTTCCATCGATAGCTGTCCCAGAAGAAGTAGGTCTCTAGGACCCTCTTTTTCAACTCCTTCCCCACTCCACTTCCGTTTGGGATGACCATCAGCTGTGCCACCCACCTGCTGCAGTGTTTTGTGACTACTGCAAAACCTGAGTCTCTCCTCCAGGGCAAGAGGCCTTGTAGTGTGCATAAGGCCTGTGGCTTTTTAGCCAAGACCAAATCAGAACAAGCCAGGCCTCGCAGCTTGGGGAACGGATTCCACCAACAAGCAATCAATATGTAAACCGTATTCATCCCAGGCTTCACACTGAAGTGTTTGAATGGACACGCTAAAGCCACCACGAAGAAGGCCAGTACCTGCCACCAGGCGTTTCAGACCACTGCCCAAATGCTCTCCAACAGAGCAAACGCATTGCCCAGCAGGGAGAAGGCCAGTGTTGAGGAGAACAGGTCAGTGCCTGTCTGCAGGAAGGACAATGTGCCAGGTACCTCATTTCCAGAGTCACCTGCATAGCCACATCCTCCAAACCAGAAGAGGTACAGGGAGGAGGGGAACACCTCCTAGGGCTCCTCATCCCTGTCGGCACCAGATCACATTTCCACCGCAGCTGCTTCTTTTGTCTACTTTCAGTAAAGCCAAACTGGCCTAAAATTTAATTTAATCTGCTGTAAACCCAAGAGCCAGGCACTTAGATGGCAGCTAAAAGCTCCACTCTCGCATAACTGAGTGACACTTGCTAATAATAGCCTCTGTGCTAGGAAAGTCCGCATGGATATTTTGTGCAACCAAGAAGGACTCCATGCACCGGAGCGGAGCCAGGAGGGGTGGCCGGTAGCAGCTCCCCAGTCTGTGCAGCCGAGCCCGCCTGGCCTCCTAGGTGATTAGCTGCGCTAATGCCACCACTGACCTCTCTGGTGAGCCAGGAGGCAAAGACACTCCTGGCTTTTGTTATCAGAGAACGAAAGTGCCACCTTTTACAGCTCTGCAGTCACCACTCCTTTCCCTGTGCGCCTTCCAGGGGCCATGTGCCAGACTCTTCCCACGAGGGGCTCTTCCAGCCCTTTGGAGGCGGTCCGGCACTGAGGCAGGCAGAGGGACAAGTCAGCAAGAGGCTTCCCCTTTGCTGGTGTCTCTGCTGCCCATGTCAGCTCATTCACACCAAAAACACCAAACTACCCCACTCTGACTAGTGATGCATGTGGAAAAGAGAGCTCCTCTTCCTCAAGGCTTCCCCTTGAGCAGTGAGGAACCAGCAGATCCTTCAGAGCATCATTTGGTCACCAAAATCCATATTTAACTTGCCCCCCACCTCACTCTGCCACCAAGTGCCTGAATGAATAGGACGCATCCAGTGACTACCAGCAAGGGGCTGGTTTTAACTCCATTGACCCTCCTTCATCCAGTCTTCAGGAGAGTCATTTAAAAGAAGCAGTGCAAACGTTGTATTGAACGGCACTTTCCAAGGCTGTTGGGGTTCAGCAACTGCCTAGTGGAAATAGCAAAGGCAACAAAACATCTCTGCATAAGGGCTGAGTTAGGGACAATACGCTACCACCAACATGAGCTCAGACCTTCCTGCAAGGCCTCTCCTAGAGGAAAACGCGGGTTGCTGCAAGGCACTGCGTGCTCCTACTGCCGGCGTGACCGCTGCTGGGGCATTGGTGAGAGCAGACCCTGCTGCGTGGGCACTGTGCAGCCAGTACCCACTCCCCAGCACGAGCTGGAGCTGCATGCAGAGTGGGTAGCAGCCAGCGAGCACCCGCTGCTCGGCGCCGGGTGCTTGTGAACGGTGGCTGGAGGATGCACAGTCAGCTGCATGTCTCAGCTATGCTCCGAAGGGGTTTCCACGGGTCAGGGTTCTTCAGGCAGCCAGAGCAAATGCTATTTTTAGACAGGAGAAGGTCACAGTGCTTTTAGAGACAGGGAGGTCTACAATAAAACCTATTGATCAGTCTCTGGAACTAGTGCTCCAGAGAGACGCGCAGATTGAAACAAGAATTGCCTGGCCGTTCTCTCCACGGGCTCCGTGGTAAAAGCTTGTTGGACTTTGCCTCTTCCAGGAGATAAATAAGCCAGAAGGAACTGTAGTTCAGATTATGGCAGCCCATTGAACAGACGGATGAAACAGCAGGACCTTCAGACGAAAGCCAAGTGGCTGCAAACACCCTTGGGCTCACTGACCCGTGAGTGACCCATCAGCTCGCCACCATCCACGCAGTAGTACCATGTTTCTGCGGCCCAGAGCACGGCGGTGCCCCAGGCACAGTCTGCGCCATTTCGCTCGAGGCCTGTGAAGGTGCTGGGGCTTCACAGTCCCCGGGTAGGACCCAAGAGGCCGAGCCCCGGCTTACAGTGCTGGTGCAACCACCTCAAACACTTGCCTCCCCAATAAGGGCACTAACGCAGTAAGACGATCGTAATTTAAAGAGAATGTTTTACTTGTTTTTAGAGCGTAAGCAAGTCTTTAGATACAGTCACCGCTGGGACTCCCAACTGTACGCACATGTGCGTGTACATCTGGCCATCACTAGGAATTCAGGTGATGGTGACTATCAGGACAATACACAGCAGCTCAGATGTGAAAAACAGACCAATACTTCAGCCAGGCAAATTACTTAACAGAATGGAAAGCTCACACGCTTAGCCCGGTTTTCATAACAAAATCTAGTTTATCTGTATCACCTAAGAGCTCTCAGCAAAAGCACCGACGTGGTGGAGCACCGCATCTTAGACTCCAGCCACAGATCTCAAACTCCGAGTCAATTATGGGCACATAAATACCTCTCCATTACGAGAAGCTCTTTATTGTTTTGGAGACTTGCGACCACAGGAACTAGTGTGAAGCTGCAGAGTATCTTCATTTATCATCTGCTCCACTCTCACAGCCTGGCTCACAAACAAAATATGCCACGGTAAACATAATCCATATATCACACAGTGACACGCCTGACCCCATTAGTGAGCCAAGGCTGTCCTAGCAACAGCACCCTACCATACATTAACAATACAATGACCGATACATTTGCACGATGCAATAATAATAATAATAATAATAATAATAATAATAATAATAATAATAGAGTATTGAGCTATGAAATGCTAGTATTCCAGATGGGATATGTAGTTTGCTTTCTACTCAAAACAATAACTATGGAAACAGAGTAATTCATTCAACTGTTTATCTAAAAGCATACTGTTCAAGAGTTAAAGCACTTACACGCCTGTAACGTGGCTTGTTCATTATTTGACTGCTAGGTTAGCTTGTATTTTAAGTTTCTGCATAATAGATGTGACAAGAGGCAAAATCTCAAACTGGACTCTGCGCAGTGACTGAACTATGGAGGAACCACAGTAAAAAGCACAGTTCAAAGCAGTACTCTAACTGTCATGCAAGCTGGAAAAAGAAAGGGGAAAACAAGAAAAAAAAAAAGAAGAAGACAGGCAATTCATTCCAAAAATGATACTACCTTCAGAAAAGTAAGAAGATGAGACCTTTATTTAGGAAATAACGTGTGGGTTTGGTTTGGTTAGGCACCTTTATGAAAGGTACTAAAGGTCCTACAAGCACTTTTTTACACTTCTATGATTTTCTTCCCAATACGCAGAACAAAGCTCGTATGATTTAAAGTTGAAGTGATTATAACTGATAGGGATAAAGTTACTTGTGAACACAGGACATTGCTGCAGCTGCTTGTCTACTTCAGTGACTGAATTAGCAAAGTTTTAGCAGAACACAGGTCTAAGAAAATTCAAAGCAAATTTTTGTTTATAATTACCGACATGACCCAAGTATCCTTTTCAGAAACCCTACTTTACTATGCAGAAAACAGATGCAAATATGGGTATAAAGCCTGGGTGCAATGAAGGCTGCGGTAATGCTCACGTTAACTTCAGTGAGGTTGGATTTTTACCCCATATATGTATATGCAAGCTCACACATGCGCACGCTCTGCTCAGAGACTTTTGACAGACATCAGTTTCCTCTGGGCTGCAACGGCTGCCTGCTGTGCGCTCCGAGTCTTTCCCCAGAATTCAGTAGACATTAGATGAGGCTCTTTGCTAATCCCTACATAAATAACCGTCCTGGGGCTGATCCCAAATCCTGCTTTGGCCGCAAAGCAGTTCCTGTGGCTGCCAGGGAGTTGCTTGGGATTTGCACCTGGGGTGACTCCAGGAAGGATCTGCCCTCACGGGCTCTTCCCAGACATTTGGACTGCTGCCATCCTCTGCCGGACAGTGGAGCGGGCCGGCCGTTCCTGCGTGCAGGAGCCCTCCTTGGTCCCGGATCCTGAACCTGGCCACCTGGGGCAGGCAGGCACAAGGTTACCCTCTCCCAGCACAAAGAAAAAAGTTCAGTAGACCTGAACACTCACCATGCTTAAGCCTGCTCGTGCACAAAATGGTGAAATGGCTAATTTGCGCAAAACACTCCTCCAGACAAGGCCTTCGCCCACAGGCAGGAATAACCAGGAGGCAGACAATTGTGTGTGTGGACCGAATGCAAACAACTTTGTCACGTGCTGTAAACACGTAATCTATCCTAATGCAGAATTTCTGCTTCAAGCTGGGGTCCTGGTTCAGCTTTTAGCAAGCAATGAGCCAGGTCAGGCCGGGCAAGAGATGCACTTGCCTCTGCAGTGGGGCATGCAGGCCTCCAGCGCCCAGCAAGACCTCTGGCACCAGCCAAGGTTTGGGAGCGAAGCCGCTGCCAAAGTAGCGAGCTCTTTCCGTGAAGGAAAAAAAAAAAGAAAAAAGACAAAAAAGAAGAACTTTTAATTTTTGCCTTTTCTGTTTATTTTTAAATTAGCATTCAGAATCTGATGCCATGACATGGATAGCTAAAAATGTGTGTGCGGATATGTCATCCATGAACAAAGTGGCTCGTGTTTGTTCTTTATTATTTAGGAAATGCACATTAATTACTGCAGATTTGCTCCTATACATCTACTGTATCTCAGACAGAATTGCTGAGAAGGGTCTGCAGAATAAAAATGTATGGGGTAATTAAATGGATATTTATAATTAGAACTTAATAATTTGCATCAGGGACAAATGAGCTCTGATTTCAATCTGTAGTGCATTTAGATTAGCCTGAAGATAGTGTAATTTGGTGTTTTATAGTCCTCCTCTCGGGTTATGAAACAATACAGTGCCTTTAAAGCAGCCCTGTTTGTGTCAGGAACGTGTTAAGACAGAGCTGCGCTGGAAACGCGTGACCACGTGCGAGTGGTCATAAACCACACGACAACTGCATAGGAGCAGCCATGGAGCAAACGCAGACTGCCCATGATGCCACCCTCCGCTCTGGTGACCTGATCCGTGTGGGAGCTCGATCAGATGTGGCGCCGCTCGCTGCAACCTCCCTAAACTCAGTTCTTGGCAAACATTAAGTAACTTTAAAAAAATAAAAGAAAACCTCGTAAAGGTGTCCGATTTTTCTCCCTTCTCACCACGCTCGTGTCACAGGAAAGCAGCTAGACTGTGCATGGGCTGGTAGATTTTGTGACAGCTGGGGAGAGGGTGGAGAGGTGCGAGGCTGCTCCATGGGCCAGCTTCGCACTGGTGTGTACAGCCACTACCTGCACGCGCCTCGATGGTGCACACACACCTGCATCGGCACACGGGCCAGAAAACACCACCGCACCATGAGCATGTGCTGTCCCACCGGCATAGGCTGGCACAAGGGGTATGCACTGGCGGCAGGACGCAGCAGCAGCAGAGGGCAGCGACGGCACAGGCACCTCGGAGAAGGAGGGGAGCAGCCTTGCACCTCCTGGCCTTGCCCTGCCTGCTCTGCAGTGGTTCTTCCACGGTGCTTTTCAGCAGCGAATTCAATTCCTGCGACGTGGGAAGCGCGTTGGGCCCGCTAAGGTGCGTGCACATGCGCAGCCGTGCTGCTCACACACACTCCCTGCCTTCCACTCACCTCTCCGAGCAGCGAAAGCCTTTTCTGCCCGGAGCCCACAGGTTACTGGCAACGCGACAACTCTTTCTTTCCCCACCAGCAAGCCAGGGAAGATGACAGAAACCTGAGAGCGTGGCCAACAGACTGGTCTCAACTGGTTCGGAGGGTAAAAACTGAGCTCCGTCCTTTTTTTTTGTTTGTTTTTTTGCCTTTAGTCAAAAGGCCTAGGAGCATTTCACATACAGACGGCAGGTATTAAAAAAAAAAAAAAGGGAGGGGGAGAATTATGGAAAAAGCTTGAGGGGGATGTGACAGGCTCTCCTCGGAGCTGGGCCTGGGCCAAGCTCATCAGCTAATGGACCTCCACAAGGGGGCCTGCCCCATCCTCCCGCCCGAACCCTGTGGCCAGCCGGATGGGCCTTTCCCTCCAGGACAAATAAGTGCTCCGAGCTGGGCGCACCCTGGGACCCTTGACAGAGCCATCCATCATCCTTGCTGCTAAACCAGTTGGGCGGCAGCACCGCTGGGCCGGCCGCATGGCCTCCCACTCCCTGGTGCCCTCGTGGCCGCAGCCCCTTCCCTAAGCTGCTCCCCCACGTTGCCTTGGCCCCTCCTGGCCCCAACACTCCTCCCTGGGAGCAACCTCCCCAGTCCAACCAAGCAGACGCTGCCACCACCGCCGCGGGCACCCAGCCCCTTGGCCAGGCCCGGCCACTGGCGAAACCAAAGCACCGTTGACCCCGTCTGCCCCGGCCCACAGGATCTTTCCAAGAAGTGAGTTGGGGTCTTAAACCATGCGCACTAATCCACCCTGACTCGCAATTAAATGCAAATATACTTTTATAGCCAGCACGGAGTGTATTAATTTTAACAGCAAACGACAAGCAAGGAACAGGGTCCCTCCACTGCGGTGACGAGTCGCGCCATAAAATCACGCCCCAGTCGCACCCGTTGAGGCCCTTGGAGATGCCCGGCTGCAAAGCGTCACCCGAGAAGCGGAGACACAACAAGGGGAACCCCTCCGGTGGGGCCCCAGCCCCGAGGGCCACTCGGGGGGGAGGGCTCCCTGGGGAAGCACCCGTGTCCTGGCGCCCCATTCCCAGGCCTGCCCAGCCCCGCGCGCGGATGCGGGCGCCGTTGGATCGGCGTCGCGGGGGGAGCGAGGGCGGCAGGCGCCTTTGTGCGGCGGGACAGCTGTGCGCCATGCCCACCGCCTCCCGCCGCCTCTCCCCCAGAAATAATTAAATCCAATTAGGAGCAGAAAATAATTTACATTTCGCTGCGGCGTGAGATGGTGGGGGGAGGAAAGGGGGAAGGAAGGGAGAAAAAAAAAATACACACACACACACACACAGAGCATCGTGGTGAAATTTTATTCCTTCACCGCCCAGCGTGCAGCTCTGCGGCGCTTCCACAGGCACTCGCTTCCCTACGGGCCCTCACGGCCGAGCGAGGCAACAGCGGGAGGGCCGCTGTCCATGCCGCCCCGCACAGCACCGCGCACCAGGCTCCGGCCCCGCTCGCTGATTTACAGGAGCGGGGACGGCAGAAATCCCGCGGCTTGAGTGCCCATTTGCTGATCGCGTTTCACCTCATGTGTTGTTCATTACTATGACTTGCTCAGAAACAGTTTGCTGCAGTTTTGTGGGTTTGCCTTGGATTTTTTTTTCCTCTTTTAGTACATTGGAACCAGCAATTTGGAGTGGGATAGGGGGGAATATCAAAATGTTTTTGTGTGCATACTTTGCCTCCAAGGTCTACCTAAAAATATACATAGGGAAAGGAATAGAGAATATTGCAGGACTGGGAAAGAGAGGGGAAGGGAAATGAGGGGGAAACTCACAGAACCATTCCTAAAGGCCAAGGTAATGTCAGCTCCGAAAGTGGAATATTTTCCCTCGGATGTGCATGGAATTTTATGTGGATTTGATATTTATATACTGCTGAACTATCTGAAAATACATCCGACTAAACCAATGCAATGAATTTAATCTGGTGCCTTATTTAAGCAGACCTAATGCAAGGCCTTTTTGACAGTCAAGACACCAGCACGAGTACTATCTGGAGAGAAGTGCA
>NW_028288776.1:300000-400000 GCF_059628265.1 Tinamus guttatus
TGGTAAGCGAGAAGGGGCTCTGCTGAGGAAATACCAGCATTTCTGCTTCTAAGGGCTTTTCCCCTCATGAGAATTGTGTGACCCCATCCAGCCTGGGGTTTCCTGCTGGCTATTCTGCTTTGTCATTTGGACTGCAATAGTGCAAGCTGAACCAACCTCCAGGGCCAGCCAGGCCGCCATTTTGTGTCATCTCCCCTTTGAGCTGCCATTTTGCGTCACCCCTTTTTGAACAGCCATCCTGTGCTGGATGTGGCTGTGCAGAGCCTTCTTCATGCATTACCCCTCTCTGTGCAGATGCCACCAGTGAATGCCTGCCCCCTGCCCCCACCAAATGCCTCCTCTGATCAGGGGAAAAGCAGAGGAGGGAAAGTGTCTTCTTATGAAAGCAGAAACAGCTTATGGGACTCTCAGGATTTATGATCTCTCGAGAAGGAAGCTGCTTGCCCTGAGCAGCTGTGGAGCTGGCCTTGCTTCCCAAACCTGTTGAGGCGGGAAGGGAGCAGCTGTGAGCATCTGTGGTGCCGTCCTGCCATGACCCGGCCACGCTTGGCCCTGTGCAGTCGCGGCGATGCGGATGGCAGTGACCGGCAGCCCAGACACTGCTCCCTTTCAGCGCGCGTAAACTGTTAACTTTTAGAAGGGAGGTCCCCCTTGCGTATTTATGTCAGTGATGTGGGGTTTTAAACTATTCATGCATGCAAAATGACTGTAGGAATTGCATACTCCCCTGTGCGAGCAAGGGCTGCGTGGGAAAGCGATTGGAGCAGTTCCGCAGCGCGCGCCGCCGCTCGCACGCGCGCTGTGGGAGCGTTACGGCGTGGTTTTAGATACTGGCACATGCTAATGCAGCAATTTCAACCAGGCTTTTCTTGTCCCTTTTGGATTTGTTCAACTTAACAGCTAGCATGTCTCATGTTTGCTCTAAGATATGCCCAGCAAATTAGGCAAATTAAAAAATGCATGAAAAAAATATAGTGCTGTGCACATGTTTTGGGTTTGTTATTTATTAATAGACTCCAATTTCCATATGATAGCCTACTTAAAAAAAAAAAAAAAAAAAAAAAAAAAAAAAACTTTGGCTCAATAGATAATTTTTGCCAATTACACGTAGTCAGACGGCTTCGAAATCTGTTTTTGCTTTTCTCATGCATAAAGGCCTGGATTCTGTTTCAGGTTCTAATTAAACCCTACACTGATTTTAAAGATTCTATTGTCCTTTCCATTAAATAGGAGTTTTGTTAGATCTTTAACAAGACCTCAGTGGGGTAATAAATCTAAGAAACTGTCCTTATTAGGAGCAGATTATCCTCATGAGATGGTAAGTCACAGAACTAACTGAAACCATTTGTAGAGACTGAACTAAGGCTTTTTCTCCCTAAACATTAAACAGACTTCTGAATGACTTGCTTGGGTGCTCAAATTAAATTAAATGATTTTTTGTTTATTTTTCACATTTTCAGTGTAGGCTATTTGCATTTACTTAAAGTTTAAGAGTTGCATTCAGCAAAATCCACTCCAGAGTAATGATCCTTATTTCCAGTAAACAAGTTTTGTAGCCGTAAATTAAACCCAAGAAGTCTTATAATTTCTTTTGTTGGTAACCCTTGGAACACTTGTGATTTATAGGTCCTGCTGACCTAATGACTACATCCTTACTTGGTGAGATGTCCCACTATAGCGGATTTCTTGGCTGAGGATTAGTCCTAGATTTGACTCACGACCGAATGCATTGCAGTGTGCATTTGACCAAAGATCTCCTCGGCTGCTGGACCTGAACATGGTTTTTATTCAGAGAAGTGGCCACCAAACCCACCAGAAGCTGTGGCTACGCTTGGCCTTGCAGCGTTTGTGCACTGCCAGGCAGGGAAAGATGACTCTGCTTTCCTGCTTCTTTTTGTTTCTCTTAGAAATGAAGTGTTTTGTTTGGTTGGAGGGTTTGCCAGTCTGTAGGTACTTGTGGATTATTTCGTTCCTGGTTTTAATCATAAATTGGTTTTGGATGGAACATGACTTTCTCCACGCACAGTCATGAATTTCTGCTGTATGTTTAATTCCCAACTTTGCTATATACTATATTATAGTGTGAATTTTTAAAATTATCCAGTTATTTTGAAGCTCTATTTTGTGGTGCCTGGTTCAAGATACTGATTTCTAGGACTTAATTCAACCCAGCAGCCATCAGGCAAAGCAGAGAGCACAGGGCCGTCCTCACAGCAAGACATGTCGCCTCACAGTCTGATTTCTTTTTTTTTTCCGCCCTTTGCTGGCTCAGTTTTGGAGCTGACTTCAGCTGCTGCCCTCTGCAGAGCACATTGCAGGAAGCCGCTCTCCAGGGACAAAGCCACACGTGACGCGACCCACGTCCGCCTCCACCGGGAGCAATCCTGCAGCCCTGCTCAGACGCAGATGAAGACAAACCCTTCTTGGTTGCTGCAGCTGCACCAGCTCTCAGCCACCAGGTATTTAATGCCCTGAAGTTAGTGTCCTGTCCCTAGGCTGTTCTGTTCCTGCTTTGCAGCCCGGTATCTCTGTAGAGCCAAGTATTGTGAGGCTGCAATGGTGCTCTGCTGTGTTTCGTCATTAAGAGGCATACTCGACCCTCCCTTGTCCTCTAAGTTACACTGTATGGATATTTCGGGGCATAATAAATTAGAGGAATGTAGTCCAAGACCATTAATTTCTGATTAGAGGTTTGCTGTGTATCCTGGGTGAAATTGCTGATTTTGATGAGCCTTCATCTCTTGCTCTTGCAGCGGCAAAGATTTAGGCATGGCAGGTCATTAAGGAGGTGGAAAATATGGTTTAAAGTGAGGTCTGTCATTTCTCAGCATCATGGCTCCCCTGTGCTCTGGTAGGAGACTCGGAAAACGGAAGGTGCTGACTACAGATAAGTCACTTGGCCGCTATTCTGCTTGCGGTGCAGAGCCTGGGAAAGCGTGGGGCATCGCACACGCTGGCTCCGTGGCCACAGCTCTTCCTTCCCGCCGCGTTCTGCACCTCCGTAAAGGGGCTCGCTTGGAGAGCCCGGCTGCTGGGCGACCCCGCAGCGTGACCTGCCGCGCGGGCACCGAGCTGCCTGGCCGAGCACAGTCTCCCCACTGGTGTGGGGCACCTATGAGTGTGTTGTGTGGTGGTCAGACCTCCCCATTTAGCCAGGGTTGCTTTGCCTGAGATATTGCATTGCCATTTTGCAAAGTCTGGATTCTTGTCAGGATGTGGGTTTTCTTTTTGTTTTTTTCCTTTCCCTCCCTCCCTGCTAATATCCCCAACAGCAGGCCCAGGAACTAATCCTATTTCTGCCCTGAGACAGGAACTTGTTTTCATTCTCTGTGGGGCAGAGCTGAAAAGCTGGTGTCCAGCAGGGGAGGGTATCCCTGAGCATCCGCAAGAAGGTGGCGTGTGGGGATGAGAACTCTAGTTTGCTTTTCAGCGTGAGTAGATGAGGTTTAGGTGGGAAAGTAATGGAAATGCTAAATGATTACTGCTAACACTTGCTAAGATGACAGCAAATCTCCTCTATATTAATGTTCAACTTCTGAGACTAGATTGAATCTTGCTTTATTAAAGAAGGTAGGAAACCTAGAAACCTAGCTCTTTAATCTTCAGCTGGAAAACACAATTTTGAAACCCATTATCTTAGGAATGCAATAATCAAACAAAGTAATAACTGATGTTAAACTGACTTTGAATATTATTTAAAGTATTTCCCAGATGGAAGTAAAAGTTGGTAGGATGGTGTCAGACTGCCTTGGACATCTGCTGTGTTTATGGTGCTGCACACACAGAGAAGAAAGGTTGATTAACATGTATTTCCAGCCTGTGAGATTGTTTGGGAACTATTGAAGGCTAAAAAGTCATTATGAGATTTATAAATATTTCTGCATGCTGTTTGCTGCGTTGGGCTGCTGGGATTCTGTCGGTGCTATGTTGCAAGCACAGCACTGCCTATGAGGCCTTCCCCAAAGTAGGAACCCTGCAGTTTTGGGTATCTTCTGAGTTAGAGAGAGAAAAGGTGCCACTGGGGAGTCGCTCCCGCTGCTAGTGCTAAGCTCTTCCCTTCAGCACGTTCTGGAGTGTTTTGCCCAACGCTATTTTAAAGGTCCCAGGTGAGCAGCCTTGCAGCAGAATGTCATTCATGTCAGCACCAATCGTTTGTTGTGATGTTTGAAGTGAGATTCCCCTTCCTGTTGCTTATCCCATTGTGCCTCCTCGTGTTCTCGAGATGGATCCAGCCTGCCCGGGGGTCTCATTGCTAAGACGCTGTTTGGTGGCACAGGAGCGCGAGCGCCGCAGCTGGCAGTTTCCCTCCGCCCTGCACCGTGTACACAGCTTTCCTATTGTGTCCCCATTGACAGCGCACTCAGTTTTTTTCCCAAACAGAATCGTATTTCCTTTCCCCCTCCCCATGTTTTTCACCTTTCTTTGCCAATTTGTAAAATGCATCTGCTCTGTTGTTTTCAGTTTCTCCTAAGTTAATATTACTGGTGAGGTTGTCGCTCTCTGTGCAGATCATTAACAAGAGGCTATGTGCGCTTCTTGTAAAAAAAAAAAATGGAAAAAATGGAAAAAAAACCAAAAAACAAAAAACACTGCATTCCCCAGAGAGCCTGCTTAGTGTGTTGCTGGTGAGCATCAATGCTCTTTGTTTAGAGACTTGTAACTTTCTTTGGTTCTTTAACAGATGCAAAGTGATATCTGATTTTTAACCTACTTGGCACTTCAGTGTGAGAATACAAGGAGCAGAGAGAAATTCAAAAGTTACAGGACTTGAGAGGACATGTGCAGCCCTAGGGAAAAGGCAGTTTGCCATGTAAGCAAAATGAAAAAACGGATTAGCAGGATCCCAGCCCAGTCACAAAACCAGTCTGTCCCCAGCCCGTGGGCAGGTGAGGGAAGCCCAGCGCTCCCTGCTGCTCCCTGCTGCTCCCGCTGTGGCGCGGGCCTGTCCCGGCCTGCGCTCGCGCTCCGCGGCGGCGGCGCTGCCAGAACCCCAACCGCCATCGGTTCGGCCCGCGCTCAGCCGGCCGTGGTGCCGCGTGGGGGCCTTCTGCCCCTCGCTGTTCTGGCGCTGTCAAAGACGCCAGGGCTTATGGGCTCACTGTGATCAGGCGTACATGTTTGTGCCTGCTGCCACTGCCAGCAGGAGCCGTTTGTGCAGTGGCTGGTGGGGAGTTGGATGAGGGGGCAGACCAGAAGCTGATCCCCAGGCTGGCCGGGACGCGGTGCTGGCACGAAGGAGGGAGGCGTTGGGGCAGGGAGAGGAGGATGGGCCTGCAGGGCCGAGCGCTGCCACCCTGGGCTCAGCAGGGAGCTGAGGCCTCAGGCCTCGCGGGTGCCTCATGTCAGGAGTTGAGACACCGCTCGGCCTGCGGGAGCCACATGTGGCAGCGACGAGGGGCAGCTCCTGGCGCCCTGGAAAGCTGGGCCCTGCAGGCAGTGATTGCACTGTGGCCCCATCCCCACGTTTGCTGGAGGTTGGCACTGAGAAAGCGCTTGTTTTCAGCACCACAGCCTCGCAGTAGAGCCTCCTAGCAAACAAAAGCGGGGTCTGTGGCAGCAGCAGGACTTGTGGCAGGACCCCATGGGCTCCATCTCCCCAGGAGGCCCCTGAGCACAACCTTCCTCCTCCTCCTTGGCCCCTCACAGCAGGAGCAGCGCCAGCAGTTTCCACTCTTGGTCACCTAAAGCTGAGATAGTGACCAGGGACTGGAGTTTAGCTTGGGTCAACAACAGTGCTGTAAACTGAAACTAATAGCTTAGTTCCAGTTATTTCTTCTGGAGGGGATGATGCAGAAGTAAATCACCTTGAAAGTTAGCTGTGGTAGTAGCTAAATACTTTTTACATGTCACTTAAAACTTCAAGTCATCTGACAAAGAAACCTATTTAAAATAATAGTAAACTGCCATCTGCTGGTAAGAAAAGCAATGCACGGAATGAAAAAGCAGACTTTTGCGGTGATGAACAATTCTTTGTATTTGACATGCTACAGTCAGATACACATATGATATGGGAGCTGCATATATTTATTTTACTGTTTTTCATCTCCATTTGCATTTTCATATAGAATATGCTAAACAGATGCCTATAACATAACTAACTGTAACGACAAGCACAGAAAACCAAAGACAATAAGAATAAAGAATGAGGACTAATAAAAGCAGATGAGCGATCAGGGTGGTGACAGCCTCCAAATGTGTCCTATTTACATTGCTAATAAAGAATCACATATAGCTCTTTTTTGATTCCCCCTCCACCGCAGACCCTCCAGTATGACCAGAATTCTGGCACTGAAACATTTCCCAGCTTCTTCAGTTTGATTTTCATGTGTGGTTTCTTAGTCAAGCTTGTAAATAGGAAGTGGATCTTTAATTGTTCCTGATTTAAGTAGGTCATCTTCTCCAATACGCAAATCTCCCATCTTCATATAAGCCAATCAGCTATTGAAATGGTACAGAAAACCCTTATTACACAAATATGGCCAGGAAAAATGATCGAACAAAGGACCCCTCCCAAGGTGCACGGTGAGTTACACAAGCAGTCTCCATAAATCACAAGTATGAGTGCCCTTCAGGGGAGGGACTAGCAGCTTTCGTATTTGTATAGTGCCTGCCACGGAGGTGTGCTGAGCATGACTGGGTCCCTAAGGTGCTGCTGCACTATAAATAGTGGTATTAGTGTGAACTAGCTCCAGAGCAAGCGTCGGGCTGCTTGGCGTTTTCATTTGCATGCAGTTTTCTTTTATGATTTTGGTTATTCCAAACATAGCCCATTGTTTTAGCAAACTGATCTTGTCATAGGAAATGTGTAAAATGGGCAAAAAAAAAAAATAGGTCAGTTTCTCCTTTGAAATCAGAGAAGGGTGTGCATTTGTAATATTCCCCAGGTTTATTTCCTTGGAGCAGATTTGGCAGGTATGAGAGGAAGTTAAAGATTTATTTTTGGTGCTATGTACCAGATGTCATACTTGCTCTTCTGAGACAGTTGCTTTTATCTGCAGCAGTACCTGCTCTAGTTGCAATGAAAGAAGTGACTTACATCCCATTTAAAGCATGTAGTGTGCACTGCTTGCAGGCCACAGAAAGAAGGGAAAGGCAGGGCTGGTTTGGGAGACTCCAGGCAGAGTCCTTGTGCGTCATCGTAAAGCAAACATGTTTGCATCCCTCTCAGCAGTACTGCTGCTTCTATGAAGAAGTGGTGCGTTCATGGTGCCCAAGCCCAGGGCTTGCGACCCCAGCACAGGCTGAGGATTTGCAAAGACCTTAGAAGCCTCCTTGTATTTATGGGAGCTCCCCATGTGGCTCATTTTGTAGAATCCAGGTTGCTGTCTATAAAAGACCATTTCTGGGGAACGTGGGGCTGAATGTACCCCACTCTCTGTGTTCTTACTCAAGCCTGGTGCATCTCAGTGCCCTTCCTGCCTGACGAGGCCATCACACGAGGCCCATGGGGACTATTCAGAGCACAGGGCCAGATCCTGAGCATGGGGAAACGGCCAGCGCTGCCTTCTGGCCAGGTCTTTGCCTGCTTTAATCTATGGAGGATCCAGCTGTGGTGCCCTGCCGCAGGGGAAACGCTCCAGCAGCCCCACAGATTATCAAAGGGAAGCGAGGCCAGGGGAACAGCGGTGCCCAGGGATACCTGCTGACAGCGGGAGCTGAAGGCAGCGGTTGTCATCAAAGACGGTGTCCGCAGCTCTGCTCCCTGCCAGCAGGGCTCTGCCTTTCAGCTGACACACGGCTGGCGGCTGCAGTAAGTTTATTCCAGGTATGGCACTGACCTGCGTGACCTGCAGGAAGTGTAAAGTAAAGGCAATCAAAGCAGCACGCTCCCCTAGTCACTGAGGGCTATAAAAATGGGAACATGGGAAATAAGCTATTAGAATAGCTGAAGAGAAGAAATGAGGATGGAGATTCACCCTTCCCAGCTAATAGGCCAAATCTGGATCACAGTGGGACTGAGATTTGACCCAGCAAGAGCAAGGAGATGAATAAGAAAGGTCAAGAAAGAGAGCTGGTATTTACTTCATTTTATGCTAGAATCACTGTGTTCAAAACGCCCCCAAAGCATGGAGGGCTGGGGCAGCAGGGGTGAAGAGGTGGGTGAGGGCGATGCGGGGAGTATTGTTGTTGTTTCATAAACTGGAGCAGCTCAGGTCTGTTTAACTGCTCAGTGCCGTAGACCATTTGCCTTTTCTGACCTTAGGTTGTTGTGGGATGGGGAACTTGGACTGATGGCATGACTGACTCTTCAGCTGTTTCTTTTCTCTGTATTTTCGGTGAATTAAGCACCGTGTCCTGTCTGTGCTGTGTTCAGGGTTTGGCAAATGGCTTTTGATGGGTCCATCATCCTTTTGGCCAGCAGTTAATCATGTTCCTTCCCCTTCTGCCCCTCCTGTACTAAAACAGTAATAGTAAAGCCGCTAGCAGTTTCTGAAGGAGCCAGTGACCAGTTTCTAGCAAAGCAAGGTTCTCCATATGTGAAGATCATTTTGCAAGGATTACTGCTTGGCAAACTTGGAGGCAGTTTGGTGGTGTTTGGGAAGCAATAAAACATTATTTTTAAAAATAAAGAGGCATGGAATAGGCATAATTTCACTGGCAGGGAGAAGGGGAGAATGTGAAGAGAATCATGCAATGGCTACACAGTTGTCAGGTTTATGAGTATGGCAGCCTTTGAAGGCCGCTGGTATTTGTGTGAAGTAAGAGCCGAATAGGACCCATATGCTACACGCCTGTCGAAGCTGGGTGCAGTGATTCGCTAACGTGCTTGTCAGGCAGACAGGGTGTTTGGAGACACTCCTCTTTCACCCTGTCTGCTGACTGGAGCTGGGCCCGTGCTGAAGCCAGGTGATTAATCTGCAGGGGTTTGTTGTTTCTGAACTGCTAATGTCCTCTGTTTCAGAGCAACAGCCCATGGCTCATTAGGCAGGGAAGATTTGCATGTAAGTGTGAAGGGCAGCGCAAAAAGATTCTCTACACGTGTCTTGTTTGAGCCTTGGAGGTGAGAAAAATCAAGTTCTGGAGAAGGTTTGTCCTATGCTAAGGCTGAGCTAATGCTTTTTAAAAATGATAGTAGTGTTAGTAAATATTTATATATTTCAGTCAGAAGGGATAAAATCTAAAGCCACAAGGCCATGGTGGACAGTTGGTACTAGCCCAGAAATGCACAGCTGCCACTTCAGCAGACCTGCTGTGAGATTCATGCTCTTTTTAAGTCTGTTGCTCCATTTCTTTGGTGATTACATCTCTCTCTCGCTGTGTTCTGTCCACCTGTACTGCTTGTGTACTCTGGCATCAGGTGCTGGGAGAGGAAATGGGGTTGCTGAGTCCAACTGCCTCAACTGAAATGGAGCAGGGAAAGTAAATAGTTATGCTCAAAGATTTTGGAATATTAAGTTAATTTTGGGGGTATCTTCTCCAAGTTATCTGCCCCCATTTATATCCAGTCTCATGCCTGTTTGTAAAATTTATTTAACTCTTCAACTGAAATATGTGAAAACACATAGATTCTGAGGAAAGATTTTTCTGACAATATGGTGTTAAACAAACATTAATTAATTAATTAACATCAATAACTTCAGTGAAAAATAGGGAAGTATTTCAAGACATTTTTTTCTTTTGTTTTTCCACCTTTTTAAATGGATGGGGAAATTGAGGCTTGGATGTCCAGAGTCTGTGGTCTGCACGTGGCCCTTTCACTTTCAGCCACCACGGTGGTTTTCTTAAAGCGTCAGGAAATTCCTCTCCCTACTCTTTCACTCAGGCCTTTTTCTTGTGTGAATTCCTGGTCACCGAGCAGCAGCACCGCGCTGGTCTCATCCTGTGAGTGAATCAGCGAGGGGAGATGTGGAGAGGGAGGCAGATAAAAGGCTGCGTCGCATCAGGCCACGGGGGACGTGACGAAGCCTCCCCAGCCCAAGGGAGACGTTGGGCTGAGCCCCAGCTCGGCGGCTCTGCACACTGCTCCAGCCCAGCACGTCTCACTGCAAAGGCAAGACCTGAGCTTTGGGCCACAGAGTAGAGCCGCCAAAATCATGGGCACGTTCTGACGTTTTGCTGGCTCTGGAAGAGGTTTGGGCTGACCTAAATGGAATTAAATCGTTAGATACTTGCCCATGATCTGCACTTCTAGTGAGTTTGCAGAGATGCAGTGACAGTGAGGAAGGACTGTGGATGCTTGTGAGCAGAGAAAGCAACCAAATTTCAAGGGTTTCCTGTTTCTGCTGAACCTCTGCTGGCTTTTTCTTTCTTTTTTCTCCCCTATTATTCTTACAAGTTCTACTATAAACAATTAGAGGAAATTTAGAAGTAATATTGTCTTTGGAGACTAGGAAAATAAGAATATATTTTGCATCAACACTTCCCTTTGTTTGTCTTTTTTATCTTTTTGTCTTTGATCAGCTGCAGATGAAATAACTTGTTAACTGATTTCGTATACAGGGCTGCCACTCAGACTCCTCTGACACCAGAGCGTGCTCTCTAGCAGTCCCCATTTCTTATTCCAATGCACTGACAGGTCACTCAGGGAGACTAAAAACTCTATTCTGAAGTGGAAAAGGAAGCACAATTTCAATTTTGTTTTGATTTGAAATTTTCCAGCTACCTATCAAGACCAAATCCTCAAACTATTTACTTAGAATAACTGAAATACCCCTATTTGAAATAGTGGATATGCAAGATTTAGCCATTAAAGAGTTGGGGTAAAATTAAAATCCCCTTCAATAATAACTAAAGTCAGAGAAAATCTTTCAAGAAAATTAAACACTTGATCAAAAAGAGAGAAGGGTTATTGTCGAGAGCATAAAGATTAAACAGGAGAGTTGTCTCAGGGAATAACCATCAATGGTAAGTACCAGGCAGTTAATGATATCCCCTCGGGGATCTTCTTTACTCATGTAGGTTTTTGGACAAATACAATATTACATTTCTTATAGTTAAAGCATGAGAGAGCTTTGTGTCATTCCAGAGTAGCAATAAAACTTCAAGAGAATAAGGCCAACCAGCTAGGTGAGGAAGGGGGTGACCCAGGAGCAGAAACAGTGGGGAGCCAGTGACAGTTCTCTCCAAATAACTCTCCTTTTTACAGCCTAAATCACAGAGACCTAGCCTCCATCTCCCCACCGTGCCCCCTTTTTCATCTCTGCAGGACTGTACCAGCTCTGAGGTTTTATATAGTATTGCCCCTTATTGCAGAGCAGCTGAAAACGAACGAGAGCCCAGATAGACGAAGGGTGTGATTCTGTGTTGTAATTAAGAGCTGGTTTGGAGCCTGAACATGCAAAGGGTTGAATTAGCACAGCTAAAGGGACGGGAATCTGTCGGCACAGGAAGGCACATGGGGTGCAAAGGAAGGGGCAGGAGGGTTCGAAGAACCTCTCAAGCCAGCTGTGCAGCTGGAGACACTGTAACATGAAACGACTCCCTTGATCTCTCATTTTTCTTCTCTTATTCTCTCCTCCTATATAATTACATAATAAATCTTTTTGCTCCTTAGTTATCTTGTGGCCATTACAAACATTTAAGAATTAATGCCATTCTCACACGATGCACATATTCTGTGTGTCCCCTTGTGTCCCTCCATTTATTCATTTATCGTGTACACACAAAATTCCCATAAAATATTAATCTGAAATACAAATCTCTCTCTGCATCGTGGGAGCATTTGCATATAGTAATGTTAACGAGATTATTAATTCTGCATGCACAGTCTGTGGACTGCACACACAGGGCCAAATCTCTTCAGATGCAGCCATGCTGAAGTCAGTGTCAATGTCAAAAACATTGTTTTTGTATCCAAAAAAATGTTAGTGGAAAGTGAACGAAACTCAACTATTGTCCTTAAAAGACAAACGAGGGAATCAGAATGTTAGTTTTCAATTTTGCATTTAAGAAATGAAAATTGAAAACTAAAACTAACTGTAAAAAAGGAATTTTATGCTGCTTTATGTTTGTTTCCAGTTGTTCCTAATAGAATAGAAGAGTCTGGCAACAAAGTGATTTTATTTTTTTAAGTGCTGTACTCCATGAGGAATCCACTAGTTTCTTTCGCTGTTGTTCCTTGGTGTGAAGAGCAGCTGAACTCCTGTCAGGCCTCTTGGGGCTTGGGTGCGCAGGAGAGGGCAGGATGTGTCATTGCAGCTAGGCCAAACATGGTGGCACCAACGCGAGGCTGGAGGGAGCTCTGCTCCCTCAGGAGCAACAAGGAGCAGGGACAGTCAGGGACAGGCCTCGTGCGGCAGCTCCCGAGGGCCCCGAGCTGGAGCTGCTCCCAGCCGCTCTCCCGGCGGGAAGGCGGCTCTGCCCTGTGGCGGGAGGCCTGGCCAGGCCGAGGCCACTGGAACATGGCGGGGTGGTGTTGTTGTGGCCCAGGGTCTGCTCAGGAGGGAGGAGAAGGAGATGGGGAAGAGGCTTTCCTAGGCCGATGGTATGTGCGGGTCCGGGTGAACCCTTCACCTTCTGAGGCAAACTTACGGCGAAAAGCAGCAATTCAAAGGAAAGATGGGTTCTCAGGGCTGCAGATCAGAGACCAGACACACATAGGTAAGGGCGTGCTGCATCCTCCCCAGGAAGCCATTTCCTCTCACTGGGGGCCAGGAAAGGGTCACGTTTCAGTTGGTGAAGCCTGAGTCCCCAGAGGCTTCCTGAAGTTTTCTGCTGTGAAAGTCCCAGTGCAGAGCTGGAGCCTTCCCTCCACTGGGGCAGAGAGTGAGGCCGTGGCTCCAGGTCCCGGCTTTCCCCTTAGGGCCGGGCAGCGCTCTGCCCCAGCTGCAGTCAAACCAAAACGCTTCTGCCTTCAAGAAACAACGTGTTTTCAGCTTGCCAGTATTTCTGTTCTGATATTCAAGTTTAGATTCTGTAGTTTATGGAAGAATCAGTGCTTTGCTGTTGACAGGAACAAAGCTCTTGATCCTTGCAGCCTCAGCTCCTAACTGAAAAATATCCATTTGACAATACACCTTTTAAAAAATATATAAATAAAGCATTGGAGACAACTAGCACAGCTGGAGTTAAGCACTTACACGTGCTTGCTGAATCAGGGACCAAGTCATTAGAAAGATCTTTCAGGACTGACTGGAGATCCATAAGAAATTGTCTTGACTTAACCAAGCCATCATATTTCTCTTAACCATTACTACTACATCATCTTTTTTCTTTCACTTCCTTCTTATTCATGCTTAAATGAGAAACATCTGTTTCCATTTTTCACATTGTTCTGTTGTGTGAGTAATGATATCAAACATTTTTTTTCTGCACTGTGAAAGAATAAATTAGTGTTAAGTTTTGTGAAATGCTTTTAAAACACTAAAGCAAAACATCTGTTTCAGCTGCAGGTCATTATGATGAAAAATCCTAATCTGCAGGCAGTGCAAAACTGCCCCAAAATTTATCAGTCCAAGCACATTGCCTCACCTGTCTTTTACTACCTCAACTGAGGATGGTGTGGGTTCAGTCAATCTTGTCTTCACGGATGAAGTGCTCAGTGCCACAGTCCCCAGCAACAGCAGTGAATCTTTGGTCAGCTCTGGAGACACCTGAGGTTGCCCCACAACACCTTCAAGCTGAGGGTGTCCTTGGTCTCTGTGAGCTGCAAGGAGGCACAGAATTGCACAGGTTGCCTAATGCCCTATAGATGTTGTTTTACTGAGCTTCAGCTGCAAAGCCTTTCTTCTCCCAGTCATTTAAGATTTAAAGGCTGTCTCCAAGGCAGATGGCCAGAACAAAGCTCCACTGGCAGATCTACTTCACAGGTGAACTAGGATCCGCATTCTGTGCCAGAGCCCAAATGTGGGGGTCTGTGCTCCTTTGCTGATAGCAATCTCCTTTATGAAGCACTTTGAGAGAAGAAATGCGGTGGTTACCTGAGAGCTTGGCTATTAATAAATAGAATAACTAATATTAACAACACTGGGTGTATTCACTGAACTCTGTAGGAAGTATTGGGTCTTCTGGGCAGATCCTGGCAGGCAGGTAATAGGTTACTCTTACAAGGGGCTGGGTCCACCCTAGTTTCCCTCTATCTTTAATTAAAAGGTCCAAATTGTTCCCTAGTGTATGTGAAGTGCTCAGCATCTGATAGTAATGGGCTGGATGGGGCTTTTCTTGCATTTTGAAAGGAGATATTTAATCATTCTTCTTATCTGCTAAGACAGCCTGTGAAGTGCTGAGCAATCCTGCTGCTCATGGATTGAGCTTGTGGCCTCCTTGGAAGGATGAGTGAGGTGCCTCAGGGGCTCTGGTGGCCTCTGTGCTTTTTGTAAAAGTATTCTGGCTCCCATTTCACTCGCAGCCTGTGGTTTTTGAGACATGAGATTGTACATACGTTGCGGCACTGAATCTGTTCACCTGCAGCTTTCCCCACCCCCAGCTTTTGAGCATGATTTCCTTTTATGCACTGCTCTTTCACAACTTGGCAAGTTTCCCAAGACAATCCATAGCAGAAGCAGAATATGGCTGCTGAGCAGCGTAGACAGGAGAAATGCCTTATGTAACAGACTCATTTAAATACTATGAAATGTTGAGACATGTGAGACAACTGAAGGGAGAATGCAGCCCTTAATCTCTGGCATCAGTTCTTCTGCTTGCCCTCTCCATCATCAGCAGCTAATAGCCACCGACTATCTCCACGCACATCTCTGTCTTTTTTAAGAAACTGCCTGCAGCACAATATACAAACAGCTTGGCAAGCGGTTTTAGGGGCAGGTTTTTTTAGTCATTTTTTTTCCTCCTAATGTCTCAGGATCCTCATGAGTATTTCCCCACTAATATGCCTGTGGCACCATTAGGTGTTTAATGAGAGTGACGCTGCCTGAATATTACTGTTTTTATAGCTCATTTTGTTTTGACAAGTCTTTGGGTTTTGTGGCAGTTTGCAGCATGTAGACTTTTCTTTCCTGTATCTGACTTAGAACTTGCAGTAATGTTTATCACGGAGATATTGTCATAAAACCTGGAATAATGAATTGAAAACATTTGTTATCTTTAATGATGGTATACACTCAACACACAGTAGTTTAATGATATCAGTTCATTATTTTAATTATTTTTTATAACTGAAACACCAGGAGTACTTCACTAATGGCCATGCCTCCGGCAGCAGTTTAGTGCTATTCTGTGGAAGAACAAAATCCTGCTCTTTTGGTTTCCTTTAGAAGCTCACTGAAAGGCCAGCATGGCCTCCAGTGAGCCTTGGATTGCAGTCTTGCCCCTCCTCTTCCTCGTTTCCAGTCTTGCTCGTTACGTGTCGTGTTTAGACAATAAGAATGCCAACGTCGTACCTGCAGAAAACACGGCTGTTGAAGCCGCAGGCCTTCACTAGATAGACACAATGTCATTTTACCCAGTGCATTTTGTGTGCGTTCTGGCTTGTGCTGCATCCATTTATTTGCTGATTTAGCTAAATGGATGCAGTTTTTGTGTACAGGCAAGACCATAATTCTTACTTAAGAATATGCCGTCTTCATTTACTATGTCATATGGATGATCAGTGTTGAGTAATGCATTTATTTAACAGCTCTGTCTATGCAGGGAAAATGATGATATTTTAACACACAAACCGATGCCCTTTAAGATCGCATGTTTATATTATGTTCCAAGTGATTTTATATGGTTTGGGACACCAGTTTTGTTGTCTTATTGCTACTGCAGCGGAATAGATCCAATATGTTCTTTTCTCGCCTAAGAGCCTTCAAAGGAACTCGCTGCTCGTGCTGTGTAGCTTGCCCGCCTTGGCTGTGGTGAGGTGGATTTACGGGGTAAGGACAGAGACGCAGGAGGCTCTCTGGCTCCTTCCATGACACGCGGTCTGCGTCACACGCGGCTCCCCTCTGCCGTCCTTTCCTTCCACCCTCCTGCAGCTCTGCTGAGAACCTGGTTTCTAGGAATTCCCTGATGTTGGTAAATGCTCCCAGCCACAAAGGCCTACGCTTCTGTTCCCAGCACTGTCACAGTCATGGAGCTGCACGCCCCCATAGCGGGAGATGGTAACAAAACTGTAATTGTATACACAGCTACTGCTTCAGATGTGCTTATCCTGGCTTGCAATATTGCTATTTTTATATCCTTGTTTATATTTCATAGTAGTTACAGTGGTTAACTGGCTTTACTTTGGAAACCTTGACATTTCTCTTGCCAGTACTGAAGCTGTGAAGATCTAAAACAAAGACATGCCTTTTTACTCTGTTTCTTCTGATAGGTTTTGTCATTTGGCAACTGTTGTTCTATTAGACTTTACAGAATTTGGACAGGATTCTAATCTCCTACAAAGTGACACACGCACTTATTAGAATGCAGGAGCAGGTTTGGGGCCTTTTTAGTGATATACCATGCTGGGTGCCATGCATGAGAAATTAGAGTCTGTCTGTTATTATGTGACCAAACAGCTACAGTAACTTCTAGTGCTTTTAAATACTAGTAAAATGAAAATCAAAATAATATTCCCATGAAGCAGAATAAAAAGAAATGTTGAATGATAGCCCAGGCTCTCTTTTTACCACTCTGCCAGACTTCAGAAGAGAATGATCAAATCTGGGCCAAGCCAGCCCTTTTATACGGGTAGTTCCTCTGAAGTAAAATAAAATATAATGAGAAAATTTAGATTCTTTATACAGGCTTTTCTGTGATAGTTTACACTTTCATTAGTTTCTTCTCAAATCCTGCTCAGTGTACATTGTGATCAAAAAAGCCAAGTAAGTTATATTTACACAGGACTTGTCAGATTTTTCCATTCACTGCCTCAAAGGCATATTTTTGAAAATCACATAACCTTTCAAAGAAAGGATCCCATGTCTAGGACGGCATTGCAAGTTGGGTGGCACCTGACACACTGGTACATACTACATTTTCTAGTAGGTTACTTTTCTTCTTTGGTGCACAGATCATCACTCACATGACTTATTCCCTCAAAAGCAACGGCATCCTCTCCAAGCCATTTCACTTGCCTGCTCCTGCTGGAAAGATGGGTTTTGTTTAGCCAGGGAGCTGCAAATTACATATTCTCATTTCACTCATGATGTAGAAAGCACCAACTACCAACCAGAAGAGGCCAGCTAGCCAGCTTTCTGTGCAGCAAATGTGCTCCTGTGTGACCTCGAGGGCTGAGCTGTCTGGCCGTCACATTCCCTCCACACCCCAGCAGTGTCCCAGCTAGGATGCTGGGGGGAAACTTCTCGGATACCTTCTCTATCCCCTCACCGCACGCGCAGGAGTCTGGACCGTGTCCACTCTTCAGTGCCTTTGCTGGGGCCCCCCACAGCTGTCCCACAGAGCTCCACGGGCTCAGCCCGAACGCTGCACTGCAGGACCTGTGCAACCTGCGCACGTGCCATACCTGCCCGGGCCGGTTCGGCACCATTTGGCCACACAGCTCCTGTTACAGGGATGTGTCCTCAGCGCTTGGGAGATGGCATGGAGATGCCAGCCATCCAGGGGAGGGTGAAGCAGAGACAAGGGATGTGGCCCTGATCCAGCCCGCGTGCTGCCATTCTTACCCGTCTCGATGCCACGTGCTCACAGAGAGTGTCCTCAGACACGCCGCGTGCTGCCTGCATGCGAACGCGGCAGGTCCTGCACGCCCTGCAAGTGGCTGAGTGCAAGACCAGCTCACGCGGCTGGCGAGCTGGGCCAGGTTCACCCTTTCCTCCTCTCCAGAACCACCGGGAACCTCCTGCTCCTGCTTTTGCCCTCTTCCACACTTGAGACTGCCCTCTCTGTCAGTGCTGGGCTGAGGAGAGTCCTTGGAAATACCTGGTGTCCCTGCAGCCCCTGAGCTGGAAGTGGTGCGTGTGCCGGCCCACCAGGTACTTGTGATGTGTGTGCTAGTCAAGCACGGTTTCAACGAGGGCAGCTGTAGCAAAGGTGGCACGTGCAATGGAGCAGCAGCTGAGACATGCCTGGTGCTGTTCCTGGGCATGGGGTTTTTCTCATTTTGCACAGCGTCATGGTGCTGGCTCCCTTCCCTTGGGGCAGCTGCCCTGCCTCGCTCCTTGCCTGTGACTTTACAGGGCCTGCTGCTGTCTTCCCTGGCCTTCACCAGCCTCGTGGCTGGCAGGTTGTCACAGCGTGTTCCTGCAACAAGATCGTAAAGGTGCTGATTGGTGAGGCTTCATACATAAAAGTAGGGATGTGCAGGTTGTGGGCTGTGTGTGGTGCAAATGAGTTGTCACATGAGTACTACACACACCTCACGTTATTCTGTCTGTGCTGTGGGATTGGTGTGTCCCAGTCGCTGTGCTGCACAGGGCATGGCCTTGTCTGGGCCTCGTTTGCTCTGCCTGAGAGACTGGAGACACCCTAGGAGCTTGCTCAGGGGCAGGTAGGTGCCGCAGCAGCGTGGGGCTCTCGTGTGCAGCCTCGTCTGCATTCAAGGGTTCTCTCACTGTTTCCCTCTGGATCTACTTTAGAGTGATCCTACAGCACAGAGAGGGAGCGTAGAAGGGCCTACGTAAACTCATGCATAGAGCTAGAAACAGTGGCTGCCCGTCCTGCCCCCGTTTCCAGCCCTAGCCTTTTGCTACCCCCACGTGTGGCCGCCATGGTGCTGTGGAGCACCGTGGCCTTCTGCTGCTGGGTCCTGCAAGCAGAAGCAGCGTGTTGTCTCACATGGTGTTGTCAGCCGCTCTGCACTCATTGTGCTGGAGAGCTCATCGATCAATACCAGCTCCAGCGGTTGGGCACCGCTGTTTTCCCACAGCCTATTGCTTCCGAAGCTTCTGACGGGAAGAGCTGTTGCTGCTCCTCGTAACGCTTTGCTGGCCAGAACAGCCGCCCGCTCCGTGTGCCGGCAGAGCTGGAGCGCCGCAGCCCTCATGCGAGTCCTCTGCTTCCTGCACCTGTGGTTGCAATTCTGTCAGCTCCTCTTGACTGCTATCAAAGAATAAAACTTGTTTCTGTGCAAGGGGTAGGATAAACACTAAGGTGCAGATGATGGAAGTGACTGTATAGAGCTCATGCGTAGGAGTTTTCTTATATTTTCTATATTTTCTTAAAATAATATTAGCGCTGTTTTACCCAGTGTGTGCCAGTTTAGCAGTCCGTGTGAAAAACTGCATGTACTCCCACAAATGTGATGACACCTCCTCCTCCAGAGAGGAAAACCGATAAAATGTGCTCATGTGACAAAGATATTGTCATTGCTTATTCGTAAATGGGATATTTTAAAAAGTACATTCAGTCTTACCCTGATTGGGTTAAATGACTTGCTGATCAAGAGGCCTACATGAAATATTAAACTACCATTACCTCATTCACTCCTGTTATGTTTCAAAATCAGGATTCTTTTTCAAAGTAAAAACAAGTTCACTTTTATTTTAAAGCAGAATATAAACATTGTAACTCAAAGCCTGAGGTATGACAATTCACATACAACTTCCTACAAAGAAATTTTGCTATGTTTAGGATGGAATTAGAGGGACAAATCTGATATATTAGTAGATAGATTTGAAAGCTGCCTGTAAGTATTCAGACATTGCTTATTTTGATGAAAACTACTTTGCTATTTCTGCCTTTACAGATGCCCCATTTTTACTCAATGAACGGTCTGCATGGCCTAACTAAAAATAAATTTCTAAAGCCTTATCTGAGTCTATTTCCATGCTGACCTATGAACACACTGCTGGAAACCAAAGCCTCCTGGAGCAATGTGAAACTGGGACAAAATTTAAAAGGAAACATGACAATTCCTTTAAGTTTCTTCATTCCTTCTTTTTTCCTTCTGAGAAACCTCTACACAGTATGTATTTCATGACACTGAAATAACTCTTACAGCTATTTAAAATACGTAGATTTGTATAACTAGGAAAATAAGTGCTATAATTTTCTGTCTTTGAGCCTGAATGAGAGCTCATTAAAGGCAGTCTTTGCAACGGTTTCACTGGACTTGCACTGAGACGTTTAGCGAGAGTGACTCTAAAAGTAGTAGTATTATAATAGAGATCTTCCTGTAAATCCCAAAGACAACATTTTTGAATAGGATAATGGCAAATGAAGTGCAGCACAAAGAATATAGAAAGGATGTGATCTGGAAATCCTGGATGAACAAGAGAGAAGCAAAAGTTTTAATATAGTTTTGGTGACTGCACTGAAGATACTCTTAGCAGATGAGTGGTAAAGGATGTGGCTAAGGCGAGAAGCTAGAGATGCTTTGCATAGAGAGGGACTGGCAGGAGGACTGAAAAGAAAGTGTTGTTGGATGATAAAACTCCCTTTGTAATAACTCTAATTTTTAACCTGCCCTGTTCATTTTTGTCATTATTTTTATTCTGCGGGAGGAAACTTTACATTCCACCGACAAAGCTGAAATAAGAAACACACTTATCTTCCATGCCATATATTGATTCTGTGCAATCACAAAGTCTGGTTGTTTTTCAAAATTGCACATTAACTGTAAGAGCATCTAAAGCAATCTCAGCTTTATATGTCTTTTCTTCTCCTTTCCAAGATTCAGTCACAAAGGTGTCTGTTTTCATGCCCTGCAGATATATACTTATGTATAGAGTAGAGTATACTCTAAAAAAGCTTTTGTAGTTTTTCTAAGCTTTATCTCTGATGTTAGAAAACTCGGCTATATTCATAATTAATTGTCTTGATCAAAACCAAACTCCTTACAATTAAGAAACAAACAGAAGGTACAGCATATCAAACAGACTTTCTGCTCCTGTGATCTTACCTAAATACAAAATAAACCCCTTAGTACTTTCATATTAATAGTAATAAAGTATTTTTTTTTACATTTTTTGCTTTCTTTATATGTTCTTTACATATCATTGTTATGTCTTCCTGTACACAAACCTGTGGAGCTTTATAACTAGACAGTAATAAAGATGCTACTTAATTGTGGCTAGAGTGTATGGACAGGAGGATGTATGTGCATATATGAGTCAGGGAAAGGAACCCCAAATGTTGATACAGGAGCTGCAGGGCAGAGCAGTAGGAAATCATGGAGAGAAGGCAGTTTGAATTCCTGTCTGGTGCGTAATTATACTGGAAATGACGATGACCACTGAGAAATACTGTTCATTTTTCAACTCATGCTAAAACACATGGCACTGGCCTCAAAAGGCAAAAGTTTCTGGAGAAAACATCTTCATTTGGACCGTGGTCCTGGTTTCAGTGAGGCCAGCTGACTCTGAAGTACAGAAAGAGCGGCTGCCGAGGTGTCTCCCTTTGGCGGAGCGTTGGCGCGGTGCTGAGGCGTGTGCAGGCCTCGCGCAGCCCCGCTGCTGGGCATCACCTCCGGCCGGCCACCCGGCCGGGCACCGGCCTCTCTGGAGAAGGTCAAGCGTGAGACCAACCATGGCCGGAGCTGGGCGCTCTCATGCCCTCTTCGGTGCAGGGGTCCGTTAAGGTTACCAGCGTGACACCTGCAAGAATGAACTGGAAATTGCCATCTCTGTCTTCTCTCTGCGTCTGATTTCAGCACTGTCATGTGAACTGAAAATCAGCCGACTGGTTTCGGTGGAGCTATGGCAATTTGTATTTGTATTGTACCTAGGTGCTTTCTCTCACCTGTTGAAGGCCAGTTTATTGCTGCAGTTTTTTTCACTCTCTCACTTAGAACTCATGAACAGGCTCAGGAAGAAATTTGTTATGGTTTTGTTGGTCGTAGCATATTTTCGTATATTAATACTTCCTGTGCCTGATGCAAATGGCAGCCCTCCAAGGCAATACATGGTTGTTTTTAAGGAGGTCAGTGCGATAATATATAGTGGTGTTTTCCTACACTAATCTGCTTCCTTGTGATCTTTGAATTCTGTGAGCTCAGTAACTCAGATGAGAAGAGAGAGACGCCTGATCCTTGTGAAGGGAACAAAGGCAGAGGATTAGCTATCACCTCGTCAACATACGATGAATTAGAATAAGTCAAGATAAAAGAAAATAAGCATAAAGCCCAAGGTTAATTAATTATTATTGATAATTAATCCTGCACTTGTTAATGAATAATGTGTTTATTATGGTGGTACCTAAGGAGCAGCTACAAATGGAGCCCACTGTGCCAGGCAGCCCCTGCTGCCCCTGCAGCTGCTCCCCTTTGATCAGCGGCCTGTGACAGTAATGCTCCTCAGCGGTGCCACTGAGAGCGAGCTCCACGCAGCAGCGAGAGCTCCTCAGCGGTGCCACCGAGAGCGAGCTCCACACGGCAGCAGGAGGCTGGGCACAGGCCTGGCACTTGCCGAAAAGCCATTTTGCAGCGTCTGAACCTGGGTTTGCCAATGGGAGCTGATTTAAGCAGCTGATACCATATTTTTATACTAGTAAGGCTGAGGGAAGACCTGATCAGTGTATATGAGTACCTCAAGGGAGGCAGTGAGGAGGATTGTGCTGGCCTCTTTTCAGTGGTGGCCACTGATAGAACTAGAGAAAATGGCCAGAAACTGAAGCACCAAAAGTTCCACAGGAACTTAGGGAAAATTTTCTTAACAGTGAGGGTGACAGAGCACTGGAACAGGCTGCCCAGAGAGGTTGTGGAGTCTCCTTCTCTGGAGATCTACAAAACCCGCCTGGGTGCCACCCTGTGCCACGTGCTCTAGGTGACCCTGCGTGTGCAGGGAGGTTGGACTAGATGATCTCTAGAGGTCCCTTCCAACCTTCAGCATTCTATGATTCTGTGATTCTACTTATGGATAAACTCATAGAAACGGGAAAGCGAAGCAGCAGTTGTCTTTATTAGGTCATATAGGAATTTTTTTTTTTATTCCTAGTTTGGAGATTAAAAAAAAAGTCGCAACAGCAGGGCAGTCCTAAAAGCAATTTGCAGTAGCAAGCAGTAATATGTTCCTGGACAGAATTTCTAAATATCCTCCTATTATGCAATATTTTATTATAGGACTAACCCTACCCTTGCATTACTCTTAAGAGAGTCTTGGGTTTTAATGGCATGCAATTTTACCTGTATATTCTTACTGCCCTTTTACTGTTTTACCAGCAATTCTGAAAGATGTAAGTGTAATTGGTACTGGCAAAGATGTCTAAAATATCTTGATATAATGCAGAGACTAAACTTATAATACGAAAATGCATTTCTTGTTTTGTTTGAAAAATAGAAAAGACTAGACAATCCTCTTTAATTAACGTTGACGATTTCAAAAGAGCCTGTGAAACAAGCAAGCCAACAAAACATGAATCGACAGCTCAAATAAAAACGTGTTAAGAAAAGTCACATTTTCCTCTTTCAATTTTTATAATGTTGAAATAAATCAATCTGATCCAATTAATTCTGATGTTAGTCCTTCTAAAATTTCAGTAGAAATACTTCAATTACTTTTTGTGGAACCAGCCAGTATATACAGTCCATAAATTTTTTGATACTAGTGAAGTAAATATTGTATTGTTGTAAGAACAAGAAACAGTGCTATAGGATAAGAATATTTTTTTCTAGGTGTGGATTTAATAACTTCTTTTTTTTTAATTACTCTTCACTATATGTCCCAGTTTAGTCTAAAGAAATTTAGACATCAAGTATATTTGGAAATATTATGGAAGAACACTTTTTCTACCCTCATTAAAGTTGAGATCCAAGTAGTAATGGGGAGGGAAAATGGATGGTATTACTGCAATGTATCCGTTCTGTGAGTGCATTACTATTTTGGAAAACATACATTTTTAAAATTGTTCTTTATCTTGAAACTATACAATTCAATCTTTTCTCTTTTTTTTTTTTGTTTTGGTTGCTATGTACAGATGAACAGGATATTTTGTTATTGAAAGAAATGTGTTAACTGAAAATGAAATTTTCAAAGAATGCTGCGTATAGTGGCTGTATTTCCATGTTGAAGCTTTTTGCATAGAGTTAATGAGGTGCTTGGGGTCCTAGGGAATAAAAGGTGCTATATAAATGTAAGAAATTATCATTAAAAAGTTTCCCCCTCCAGGCACTGGGGATTTTGCTGTGTGTGTTACAAGGAGGCATTTGCAATCTTCTTTCATGCAAAATGTTTCAGTTTAGACCTGCCCCATCTCTCCCTCTGCAGATTCATCCGTAAAATGTCCATATGAAGAAACAAGTTTCTAAATTGGTTTCAGTTGATCATGCTTTGCTGCTGACATTAATGAGTCTGCTTTAGTTCAGACTTTTTATAAGCATTTTGAAGACCAAGAGGAACAAGGTAGCAACTTTTTCTCAAGAGGTTTTCAAATACTGTTTTGACTGTTATTAGGCCTTCTCTACACTGGTGGAGGATACAGGAGCACAGATAGAATTAATGGAAACAAAAGCCAGCAGTGTAATTCCTGACTTAATTTTCAAGTACCAGAATGTGTGGTCCTTTACTAGCAAGCACACACTCTTCCACTAATCCACAGCACCTCATTGGAGAGGTTAGTTCTGAAATTTCTACTCTATGCACACAGGCAGTCCCATTTTTGTGTTACTGAAAACTGAATTTGAATGTTTTGTTCTTAATATTGGTGTGCACTTTTCAATTCTTCTTAACCCATCAGGTAACCTTTAAGATAAGCTTGCACGTAGTCTACACACAGGTGGCAGAGTTACTGTTGACAGAATTTGAAATCAGAGCTAGAGTTTGGACACCACCAGCCAACATCTTAATCGTGTGGATTTTGTTTCTCCACAATGGGTGGATCATAGGCATTTTATATAGCACCCATTACTGCTTATGCAATTGGCCCTTTTAGCTCAGGTGGTAAGATTGAGTGATAAAATATTCTTGATAGAATTGTGAGATTTGGTGGCATTAGAACTAAAATTTAGCTATCCTTATGCTTACAATTTTACTTGTTCACAAATAAATGTGAAATATAATAAAACATATTACATCCTCTTCTTTAGGCTAGTGCTTTTATAGAATTTGGTATTTTCCTTCAATTGTTAATTACGGAATTAAAGCAAGAACTAGTGTTAGTTAAAAAATATCTGCTAGGGTACAAAGCATAATTAAGATAGTGTGATGACCTTAAAATAAATGAGTACAATAAAATATATTATATTTAGCAAAAAGGATAGAGGTAGTATTAATATTTACTTTTTCATGTTTTTATTGTTTGTATTTCTGTTAGCATAGCAAGTGATACTAGCAAGCACCAAGTCCTAGAAGTCTGAGGGTTGCATGAGATATTCATGTTTCTTGTGTTTAAGAACAGTGGAATACTGTCCATACAGGTTCCAAAATATCAGAACTTGACTTTATAAATGTATCTTTTCAAAAAACAAGCTTAAATCTCAGAGGAATAACGTTAGCATTCATTAGGGGACTGAATGCTTCAGGGTACTGTTAATGAAATTCATAGCCTTTTGCCTGTGGCCTAACAGTTTGAATTCAGTCTTACTCAGTAGAGAATAAAAATTGTCCTATTTAATGGCCTTTTAATAATTTCTAATGAGATGAATTTGGTGGGTCTCAGTTTCATAAGAGAAACTGAAAAAAAAAAACTCTGGGAAAAGGTTCTGCTCTTACCAGAAAAAAAAAAAAAAGCAGCAGCCTCTTTTCACACTAGTTACATGAACACTAAACAAAAGCATTACTTTTAAGCAAGGATTTATATACAATGTCTGTAAATTAGTAAAGTACTGGAGCATGTGGCATATGTTGCCACATATAGAGCTATACAAATTTAATATGAAGACTCCGAATGGAGTATCTATCTACACCTGTCCGTAAGATTACACCAACAAATTAGATGTTTAAATATCTCTAGGATTCATTTCTAGGCTGGGTGGGGGGAGGGTGGGCAGGGAAAGTATCGAAAGGGATATCTGGATAGTAGCTGCATTTACTAATGTAAGTGTAGTAATGCAAAAATGCTGAAAAAAGTGATCACCGAGTCTGCCTCCATTAATGCACTTTCCAGAACGTTTTAGATAATGCATGTCAGTTTTATTTATCTGTAGCATAATAACACCTGTCCTAATGTCCAAAGCAAATTTCTTCCAGTACAATTTGAAATCATTAGGTTTTGTCCTCTCCTCAGTGAATATTGCAAACAATGTATTTTTCTTGCCATTGTTTTCTCTAGACCAAGAAATCTCCATCATTCCTATTTTCAATTTTTAGTCATGCTTTTCAAAATTTTGATTATTTTTCACCCTTTTCTGAACTCCAATCTTTTGGACGTTTTTGAAAGACACATTCTGAAATGCAGAGCCCAAACTGGTGTGTCCAGCTGGTGTATTCCAGCCGAGGCTTTACCAGTGTTGAGTATGAGCAGAGTTTCTTTGTATGTCCTAGATATGACAGTTCTGTTTACACATCTCTCTGTACTGCAGCTTTTTTTTTTCTTCATAGCAGTGTAACATTGTTCATTCAAGTTCAGTCTGTGATCTACTCTGTTTTCCAGCCCTTCTTCTAAAGACCTGGTGCTTACAGGACTAGTGATAAATGAATATTTGTGCAATTGTTAAATGCAGAAGTTGACACGGTATTCAATTAAAAACATGTTATTAAATTGCATCCTATTTCTGCAACCAGTTTGTCATTTTGAATTATATTCTTGTCTTGCAGCATGCTTGCAGCCCTGCCAGTTGGTAGTGTTTGCAAATCTAGCAAGTGTAAACTGTACTTCAGCATTCACATAATTAGAGACTTGTTATCAGACACAGGACATATCCACCTCTAAGGAGCCACATTTTCTATACTCTGCTCTTTTTCACAGTGAAGTGTTGCTGATTAGATTTTAGTAGTTTTACACCACCGCAGAGTAATTTCATTATGATCTTATTTCTTTTGCTTGCTTAGCTAGTAAAGTTCTTTGACATAGTATCAAAAGACTTACTTAAGTCAAGCCATAACACATCTACTGTTATTCCCCATCCCAGGTCTTCTTATACTCTTAGAATAGAATGAGTTTTTGTTTATGTGATTTTCTTGGCAAATCCCTGTTGGCTGTAACTTTAGCTCCCATGTACTTAAAACCGTGTGATTATTTGCTTCAGTACTTTTCTAGGAATAGAAGTTGGAGTGACTTGACAGTAGGAACTCAAACGTGTTCTGCACTTTTGAATTCTTTGTGCCATGTTCCTCCTTCCTGTAAGTGACAATGCCTCAAAGGTTACCTTAGTTACTTCACTCCACTCGTAAACTCCTTTGGGCCTGGCCAACTTGAAGAAAGCATCTACCTTACCAGAATAGTCTCCAGTTTTTCAATTTCGTGTTATCTCCTGAACCCCTGCCCTTTGGTATCAGGGTTAGCCATCAGAAACACTAATGTGAAGCACCGATGGCACCGTGTGCTCCTGTTTGCCTGTGCCATCCCTGCCGTTTCCTCGCTGCTGAAACGCAGCCCGGCACCACCCTGCCTTCCCTCCCTCTCCCCTGTTTGTTTGCTCCCCTGTTTTGCGTCGCGCTCTCACGTTGCCCTGCCCTATCTTTTGCCAATCATAGCTCGCTACGGGAGCCCGCCTTTCGCACCGGCGCTGCACATTCCTCCGTGCGGCTCCTCCGGCGTTTGACCCACTTTCCCACTTTCTGTGCGAAAGGTACCGCTGAGCCACCCACACGCCGACCTCCCGTTTCAGAGCTTGGCACAGGTGAGGGGAGGCCGCACCGGGGCGGGGGGCAGCCCGTGCGCGGTCGCCTTTGGGGAAGACTCTTTCCGGGCAGGAAAAGACGCTCCCCCGAGGGCGGGCGACACTGCCCGCCCGGGCCCCCCGGCGGCACCGCCGTTAACGGGCGCGCACCTGGCGGGGGGCGGGGAGAGCGGGCAGCGCGCGCCTCCCTCCCGCCGCCCCCCCAAGCGCGCGCGCCCCTGTGGGAGGGAGCTCTGGCGCGCCGGCGCGGGAAGCCGCGCGCATGCGCACTCTGCGCCCCCACCGGGACGCGTGTGAGGCCGCGTCCTGTGTGTATGTGCGGCCGCGCGCGGAGCGGGAGCAGCTTGCGGCGTGACGTCACGACGCCGCGCGCAGGACGTAACCCCGGTGTGACGCACGCCCCGGCGAGCCCGTGAGTTTCCAGTTATGGCTTTTTTTTTTTTTTTTTTAATGCTCTCCTTTTCCCCCCCCTCCTTCCGCGCTACCGGGGGAGCGCGCGGGGGCGCGCAGTGGGGGCGGCCGCTCTGGCGGCGGCGGCGCTTGGCGGGCCGGCCGCCGTCCCCGCCATCCTGCCGCATCGGGGAACATGGCGGCCGCCCGCGACCTGCCGCGGCGCGGCGACTCGCCCGCCCGCGGTGAGTGGCCCCCGGCGGCGGCGGGAGCGGCGCGGCGGGAGCGGCGCGGGCGGGGGGGGGGTGCGGGAGGCGCCGCCGCGGCCTCCTCGCGGAGCGCCCCCCGCGGCAGCGCGCGGCCCCGCGCCCCTCCCGCGAGCCCGCGGGCGGCCTGCCCGGTGCCCCGGCCGGGCCGGACACAAAGGGCTGCGCCAGGAGGCTCCGCGCGGTCACATGAAGCGGCGCAGCCAGTGAGCGCGGGCCGGGGGGAGCGCGCGCCGCCATTGCCGGGCGCCGGGAGCGGCGCGGCCCGGGGCGCCTCGCGGCCCAGCGGCGCGGGAGGGCCGCGCACGCAGGTAACGCGCCGCGCCGGGAGGGCGCCCCGCGCCCCGGGCGTTCCGGCGGCCTCCCGTGCCTGCCCCGGCGTGGCGGTGCCGCCGGGTGCTGCCACCGCGGCCGCGGAGGGGGCGACGCCCGACGCCCTCGCTCCCTCCCTCCCGGCGTGAGGCCGGGGGTCCCCCAGCTGTGTACCTTGGTTGCGCAGGGCTGGCGAGGCCCAGCCCGCCGCGCCGGGGACGGCGCTGCTGCTGCGGGTGCCCCGAGCCGCGGGGACGAGCGGCAGCCGGAGAAGTTACCAGCTCAGGTGCGAGTTGTGTCCTTGGGCTCCCCTCCGCTTCAGGGCGCGGTGCCTGCAAAGTTTGTGGCGCTGTGCGTTGCAGGGCTGGGCATCCTCTTGGTTGCTCTAATTTTGTGTTTAAAATCCTGGAAGTTTTCTTTCTTTAGATGGCTTACGTTTAACCTTCAGTACATAGAGAAAACTCATGGGTAATGTGGGCTATAAATGGGCAAGTTGTGATGGCAGTGAAAAACAAGATGTACCAAAATAGGCTTCCACTGGTGTTGTAGAAGTTTGGCTTTTTAATCAAAAAATCTCATTTGCAGGGATATTCTGACATTTTTCCCCTTTCTACTAATACTTAATTATGAAGGTTGGGTCATGGAACAGAACTTGGGACACATGGGAGTGAATGTGCACCAGATGTAGAGTGAGAAGCCATTTCATGTTGTATAGATTAATGAATTAACACATGGGACAAACACTCTAAGAGGTTGATAAGCATCTCTGGAATTCCAGCGTGGAGTTTTGTTTGACTCGAGAAGCCTGTGTGATACATTATATCACTATGAAAATTGTGAAATAATTTCTAATTCAAATTTTAAAACAAATCTCTGAATGGAAGACTCCTCACAGGTGAGAAGCATCTGAGAGTTTTAACAATTTAATATGAATTTTCTGTGTAAGATTCTTTACTGCCTGCCTTGGGCAGGTAATTTGATGGCAGAATATATAGACTGATTTCAAAATGGCCAGCAGGTTTTGTGTTTTTTGAGAAGCTTTTAGTGGGTCACTTGGATGCAGAGAGAATGCAGCAATTGCCTTATTGGAGAGAAGTTTAAGCAAAGCGCATGGAGGAGCAGTGCAGTGTGACAATCCTATTACACTGACTTACTATCAAAGCTGATGTTGCAAAACTGTCTAATAAGACTGCGGGGGGATCTGATGCAGAGTTACACGTGAATTATAACCAAATTTGAAGGAAACAATCTTAAAAATACTGTTTTAAGATGTTTCTTTGAACATATATCATTCAGCCAAACCGACTGCTATTAAAATATATATATATCTGAGGAACAGGAGTCATATGAGGGGTGGGGGGAAGGTTGCTAATTTATCCAAAGAATCTTTTCTTCATTTTCATTTTGTTTTCCCTTAATGTGCATGGTTTTCTATTACATTAAAAAGGTGGTGCCAAATTCAGAGAAAAAAATATATTCCTTTGTGTATGTTTTTTGAAATCTCATGAAGTGCATCAGTTTCATATTGCCCAGGGTTAGAAGGTGTATGCCTAAGAAAGTGCATAAAAGTTCTTGAGTGAGAGCTAATAGAGAATAGCACTGTCCTGAAATCTCAGTAGGTGACCTGCTAGTCTGAAGAAAGGCACTAATGACTTGGAGCATCCTTGGGAGCTTATTTAGTAGAGCAACAATTGATTGAAAAGGAGCATCAGCAATTGAATAAACAGGATGTTTAACAATAGGGGCAATGTCTTCCACTTTAACAGACTAGGACAAATTTCAGTATGGATACTGAACTAAAGAGCTATCTGTTTTTTTTTTTTTTCCTTTAATGAGAAAAAAAGGGGAAAAGAAGAAAAAGAAATGCTTGTTCATATTAACAGAAGCAAATAGTGCATATGCCTTTTTTTCCTCCCCTTCAAGCCATTTAAAGTATTTTCTGGAGAAAGCAGAGGGGAAAAAAAAAGAGAATGTTCACTTTTAGGCTTTTTGACAGCTTACAGTAGGTTAGAGGATTTAAAATTAGGAAAAAAAGTGTAGTGTAGTTTTGTGACTTTTTTTTTCCCCTTCTTTCCTTTTTATACCTACGGGGCTATTCTAATGTTATGGTTATTTTAAGTCAGATTGAATTGGTTCCCTCTGTGCTCCTAAGTTTAATATACTGCACTGTGCATTCAGAGATCATGGGAAAAATCATTTAGTAAAAAATAGGTTATATCTGAACAAAGCTGTGCTCATGTAAATTGGCTTTTAAACTGATTTAAGTTGGCATAGCCTTCAAAGTGTGATTCCTTCAATTGAAACTAGTATCCCTTCAACTTCAGAGTATCAAGAAATTCTCACTAAAATAAGCTGAAACAAGCCTTTCTACTCTTTAAATGTTTGTTAATCTTTCTGAACACTCCAAGTGTAAGCTATTTTTAATACTAAAGGTTTTGTCTTTGCTGGTTATTTTTCAGTGTTGATAGAAGCTTCATATACTACTGAGGGAAGAATTTAAATTACTCAAGGAAGTTGTGGATATTGGTCATTCTAGTTGATACTCATGAAGATGCTACTAGATTACTAAAGGATTCTTTGTGGTATCAAGAAAGAATATCCTATCTTATTCATGATTAATTCAAAAAAATGAATAGACAAAGCGAATACCTTTATGCTCAAATACTTTGAATCCTTACATCAAAACTCGTGTCTGTTGCAGCAGCCATTCACATAAGCTGTGGTGGAAGAAGTGGCTGCATTGCTTGCTGAGCTGTAGGAAGGCTTCTCGTCGATATACGATGATGTGAAGTACTCACTGTGATTTCCTTGGTTATTATTTAAAAATTGTTTGAAACAGATTTGAAACTACAGTAATTATGCTTGTACAAGATTAATGTGATACTCAAATTGCAGCTGTTTGTCAAGAAAGACTATCTAATTAATGGCTTTATGTAGACTTCTTTTTTTTTCCAAAAAAAAAAAAAAGGGAAAAGAATGAATCTTGAGATGTTACCTGGTATGCAGTGCAGTGTAGTATTTTATCTTGATAAGAATTCTCTACAGAACTCAATGCCATTTACCCTTAAATGGTGTTGGCTCACTGAAGGAGTGTGTGGGTTTTTTTTTTTTTAATTTAAAAGCAAGTATAGTGTAATCCAAATAAAAATGAGGATCCAGTTGTTGTGCTAACACTTCTTGCACTGTTTAACTGCATACAGCAGCTGTTAATGGTGATAAAATTTTGCAGCAACAATGTCTTTAGGTTGCCAGTGAGGATAAAGGAGGGAAGGCAGTGGCTTAACAATGAGTATGCATTTTTGGTTTTGTTGTATGAAGTATTAACTGACTACATATTTCTTTAAAAACTTGGTTATATAGAGAAGTTGCACTCAGATTGATGCAACCGCAATACTATTGATAAGGGAATTGGTGTTTTTAGGATGACTAAATCCAGTTACTGGAAATGGTAGAGATCTTGCTGATGTTTATTGGCTGATACTGAGTGCTTAATCTTACCTATAACTGACTAGTTGAAGGATAGCAAGGTATTTGGTATTTTGGTATTTCTCGAAACCGAATCCAGAGGATGTGAAGTTTGTACTCAAAAGCAGAATAAAGGTCAGGCTCCTGACCTTCACAATATTTAAGGCCTAATGTGCAGTAACTGTTTTTGCTATGCCTAAAACAGCAAGTTAGATACTTGCCATACTTTAAAAAAAACAAAGAAAAACTTTGTGAAGTTGCAGTCTTACTCTTTTTGGAGTGATTTATCAAAACCCAGAAATTTTAAGTCTTGATATTTGCAACCATCTTTTTTATAAAAAGTCATTATTTCATGAAATATTTGACTTTATATATGTATATATATAAATACATGCACACTCTGTTAAGTCTTTATAATATTACAATCCTCAAGTGCAATGGCAGAGGGAAAAGGAGGTTGCTGATTGGGAAACGGTTTGGAAGGACAGGTGTTTTATATGTTTGTCTGATTGCAGATGAAGACAGGACTAGTGATAATCATAACTTTCCCTGTGTTTGGTCCAGCTGTTAGCTTTCCTCTGTTAAAAACAAACAAAAAACTTTCAATGGCTAATTGATTGAACATAATGATTGAACATAAACAAAACAGTATACAAGTTTATATATACAGTATCTACACAATATACACAGATGGTATATATACATAATATGTCCAAACTACACAAGATACAATATATATCTTGTGTAGTTTACTTCTATAAGCATGATTTACAAACTTACATGAGTTGGGGGTGATTTTTTTCTTTTAAGTTAATATTTATTTTCAGTATTTTTAAGAGTGGAAGAAAAAATTAATTCCTTAACATCAGTGATTATCGTAATGTTCAAAAGTAGGAGTGAACTCCTCTTTCTTATCTTTTCATGAACTTTTCTATACTTTCGGTGCCTTGATCATATGAGTTGTACTTTGCCTAACTACCTTCACAGTCTGGCCCCTTCCTGGGGAGAGCAATGGGATGAGATGGGATTTACACTCAGGGTTTTCTTCCAGCAAGGGAGCGTAACAGGGTCAGGGGGCTGCTTTTGTAAAGTGCTGTTACTTGTGTCTGCTTCTAAAGCTGGCTTCTTGGCAAAATGCTCCTCCTTGCTGCTGCTGGTAAGAGAGTGGGAAGTGGTGGGTATCTGTTTCTTCTCTGGATGTCCAGATCCAGTCTTGGGGGTGATGGGTGGTAGGTTGTGTGGTTCTTTTGATTTATTTTTTCCTCATTTCTTGAGGGTTTGTCTGCTACAGTAACTATCCTCTGAGTATTTCTGCTATTTTCTTCTGATTCCACCTAGCTTTCCTAGTGGCACTACCAATCCAAAATAAATGCTTCTTGGAAATGTCCACAGTGGTTATTGATGATAGCTTTCCTTAATCTTCAAATGTAGGAATGAACAGAAGCTTTGGGACTTTGTGAAGTTTTAGAAGGTATCTTCAATATCAACTTTATTTTCCAAATTTATCCTTTTCAATCATGAGAGGCAGAAACTTTCTCAGAGTTAAGTCCTAAAGGTTTGCCCGCACTGGTAAAATGATGGTTGTTGGTTATTTAAGTGTTTATTGTTCCTTTGTTTACAAAAAGTGTGTCCTGTTATGCGCGCTATTGGGAACTTTCATGAAACTCTAGCTCCTGTGTAACCCTGTGGCAACTGGCTGGGGGTGCAGGGAGAGTGAAGAACGCACTCGATTTTTTTTTTTTAAAGCTTTTTATATTGTTACAATAAGTTGGCTTTGCATTAGAAAATATATACATATTTTAACAGAAGACAACATTTGCCAGGTAAGCTCCAGTGTAGATAACTTTTTTTTTTTTTTTTCTTTTAGCACAAGAGTGCTGCTTTTTATTGTTTTAATACCAGAACCTTTTCTTCTGTGAGAAAGCCTTGACTGTATCTCTGTGTGTCTGCGCTGTCACTTGAGTGGGAAGGGACAGTTGGTTCTCCCCCCGCAGAGAAGTGGCTACTTTGTTGTCTTCTGCACACTTCCTGGAATTCCTGGTTTCTCTCTCCCGTGTCCTCCCCAGATCAGTGAAATCTGTCTTTTCTGTTCTTGAGCAGCCCTTTGAAAACTGAGAAACTGTTTCCTTAATAAAAACTTTTATATGAAAAAATATAATGAAGGTATGTTGGAACTCTGAAGTTAGTGTTTAACCTTTTGTGAGACTGAAAATAAAATGCCAGTTGGACAATGCCCTCGACTTCGATACCCATTAACCGAGAAAACAGAAAAAGATATTATGCTGTGATGGTTTTCTTTTTGGTGGGGAGATAAAAGATAAATTTGCAGGCATGTGGTGGTGAATTGCCCCAGGTTAGCTGTGAAGAAAAAGGTGTGGATTTTTGGAGCAATTGCAGAGTAGGAGAGGCTAGAGTTTGCATGTTTAAAATGACAAACTGAGCTGCAGTGCTGACAAAACTGAAGTGGAAGGGTTGTTTGTGGTGTGTAAATCTGTGACTACAGTCATTTTTGCTTTGGTAACTTAGTGCTTGTTATAAATTCTTCTTCCACTCTGTTTTTATTTTGGAGACCCCTCTGAAGGTTGTTTTGGTCTGGCTTGTTAGCTCGCAGGTGCCTGGGGATAGTGACTTCCTCCCTCCCATGTCCTTTTAAAACCTTGAATGTTTTCACCAATAGAGCAATGAATGTTGTGATGAGAAGTGGTAGGTGTGTTGATGAACTGCTTTAGCAAGAATTGTCACAGGCCTTCCCTTTTGTTAGTTATTTGGTGTCTAGTGCCTGTGTTCGGTAAGCTCCTGCTCTGCAAAGCGTTCCAGATGGGGAGGGTTAGGGGCAAGTTCACTATGATTCTCCTTGCTCTACCTCTGGCAGAAAGCTGCAGTGCACACTTGTCAGATTAGAGATCAATTTCCTTTGCTGACATGTGTGCCAGACATGTACACATGTTGTAGAACAAGATATGTAGTTCTAAATTAAGGCTGTGTCAAGAGTATGCATTAACTTTTAGTAAAATCAAACATCCAGGTTTTATAGTCTGCTCAAGAGTGCAACAGTATCAGTGCCAGTTGTTTTTTTCGTGATCCTGGTAAGGCAAAGTTTTCTCCCAGATTAGCAATGGAAATACAAGGGCCTCAGCTGACTTCGTTCAAAATGTGAAAGGAAATGTGCTTTTAAGGCATCAGTGCCTTAAATGCCACAATGCCACTTTCACATAGCTTTCTTCAAGGGAAAAAAAAGATTATTGTGTGTTTAATGCTGTCTGTCTTTTTCTGTCACTATTGATTCATTAGCCTTCCTTACTGGTCTTAAAGGAGGTTTTATCACCCAAAAATTAAAACAAAGCTGCATGATGCTAAAATCAACAATTTGAAATAATATATTAAAGTGCTTCTGTAAAGCATGAACTTTAGTCACCAATACTTTTTAATTCAAGATGCTCACCTGTTTCTAATACAGTAATAAAAAGTAAGTAGCAAAAAAAAGGCTCATGACTATAGTCTGTTTTCTTTCTTCTTTGGAAACCTATCTAAGGAAAAGTTGGGTTCTTTTTTTAAATAAAATTTATAGTAATACTTTATACATTTCCGTAGTGTTCAGGAGATTAGTTCTTGGTTCATATATTGAATTTTAAAAAATGACTAAATAGGAAGTCAATTCTGAATATTTTTGTCAGAATTGCTTTGGTAAATATGCTTATATATGTTGTCTGTAAACTTTGGAGAAAGCCTCTCTCTGTCTCCTGTAATTAATATATTTAAGCTAGAAGAATTCTTTTTTAAAATATTCTATAAATATTCAGCATTGATTATCATTTTTTTTTTTTAATTGTGAATGGTCAAGACCTTTGACGGTTTCTTTAATCTTGAGGACTCACTTTCATTAGTTTCAAGAACATCCAAAGTTCAGATGACTTAGCTCAAATAGCTCAACCATTTACTCGGCCAGAAGAAAGTTTCTCTCAGTATTGGGGTAAGGGAGAGTGTGAAACATGAATGTTTCTTTGCCTCAAAACCTGACTTTCATGTCTGTGTTCTGAAATTGAGTCATTATAGGAGCAATTTGTACCAGATGATCTTTACTTCTCATTCTTGGTTTTATACAACCTTAGCTAATATAGATTCAGTTCTTTAGTGCTCTTTGCATGATCTAATATAGAATAGATGAAATAATGTGTAGTATATGTGTCCATTTCTTCAGTTATTTTTGAAGTTTTGTTTGATAAATTATTTTTGTCAAGTTTAAGTCACTGAATTTAAAATCGGATGCTAAAGCACTGACAAACAAGCGCATATTACTAAGCTCCCAAGTGATTAGTTGTCTAACCTGCAGCCTGTGGACTGGATATGTGCATGTGAGGATTGGTAATGCCGCTTGCCTCTTACTGTCGTCTCTTCTGAAAGTCTTACAGCCCCTTGATGGGGGTGCCAGAGAATGTTCTCTGTAACCAGAACAGATCTAGCGCCATAGTTCATCATATGATTGGGAGTCAGTGTTGTTGTCCTAAGATCAATATTTTGTAAGAGTAGCAGTGCCTGTCGCATGTGCAGAAAGGGATATATAGGAAAGTGGGAATCAGGTGATCAGATGCTCACTACATGCTGCTACTAACAGAAAAGATAATGCATCACATGGCAGGGCAGGTAGGCTGTGACCCTTGCGTGCATTTGTTGGAATATGCACGTCCTGCTTTGCTTTACTGGTTACGTATTGTTATATATAGCTCGTGGAAACTAGACCAGAAGAAGCATATTTGCATATGTGGCAAGACAGTGGAAAAAGCAGAGTTTACTGTATGTATGCAAATGAAGGGAGATAAGTCTCTATGGTACACAGCGTGTTTATACCTGAAAGCCTGTGTATAGCTCTGGATATTTCAATACTAAAACATACCTGCAAGTTGGAAGGAGTAAATTTATCCATTGCCTCTCATGTTTTAGGAGAAAAAAAAAAAAGTCATTCAAAGTAAGTAGAGGAACCAAAGATATAATGCTTTTGCTGAAGTGACAACTAAGCAAAGGGAAATGAGTAGCCGAACGGAATTCACAAATATTTAGAGGATGCAACTGCTCAGGGAGGATTACTGAAGCCCTAATCTTGCAGCAAAGCCTGCCTAGGACTTTCTTGTAATCTCATGTAGACACTCCTCCGGAGTTTATTAATCACAGTGTAAGAAATAGACCTTAAGGTACTGCAAAAATTAGCTAGGGAGACCTTGCAATAGATCTATTTCATAGCAAAATGTTTGTCATAGAATATTTTTTGAGTAAAAGCTTAGTGGTGCTACAAACCACTAGGAAATTGTATTATGGGAAGCAGTCACATACGAGGATGAAATAAATGAAAGTGTTAATAGCACTTCTAAACACAAGGGCTGTGAATAGGAGTTTGCTAATTAAACATGGATGTTATATCAGAGTTGATGTACAGCTCTGGTGCTGGACAGCTGTGGCCTATATGGTGAAGCTTTAGAAACCATAACTAGTGTTTTCTGGTTGCATTTCAAGCAAGTGTTTGGAGACACTAGCCCTAGTTTGCTTACATGGATGTAGTAGTATAACCTAGGCTATGAGATGTGGATTGTTTTTATAACAGAAAAAAGAAATAGCAAGTGCAGCTCTCTAGCATAAAGATATAAAAATAAACTCATAATGATGTTGCTTAGTGAACATGTAGGATATCATTGGGGAGTAGATTTTTGCTTATTTTGAAAAACTTTTTCAACATGTATTAAGGTGACAGAGCTGACAGCCTACTCTAACCTTCCCTATCACCAGGTGGTGTAGTGCTCTGCTGTCAAAAAGTGGGCTCTTGAAATATAAAGGAAAAAAAAAGTTATACTTTACTGTTACGTATGTTTGAGTCTCCAGTGTCATCTTTCATACGTTAGAAAGAATAATGTATATACGAACACGGTTGGATTTGGGAGAAAGCAAAGAATTTTGTAGCTCCTCTTCAAATCTGATAAGTAGTAGTTGAGTCCTGACTCGGTTACTACAAAAAGTTATATGTATATTTCATTTGAACAAAACTATTGCAAGAGCGGTGTTAAAGCAATACTATATTTTATTTATTAGATTATAATTTTAGACGGTTGTTTGCTTCATATTGGATGATTTGCTATAGTGGCAGTTTGCTCTTCTGATATGCAGGCTCTTCTGCAGTTGGCTGTGCTGTTCAGAGATGCTCATGTCCCAGAATGTCTATCCTGTTGTCTGTCAGAGATTACCATCCTAGGGATAAAACATGTTTCCATCATTCATACCAGTTCACAATTCAGCATAAGCCTGCCTCCATTTTAATCTTAAGTAGAACTTACATGTGGAATCTTTGCTAGCTGTGATAATTTATAAGGATGATTTTTTTTTAATATTTCTAAGCTTGTGAGAAGTCTCTGGAAAAAAATTATTGGACTTCATGTGTTCACATGCATAGAAAATGCACTTCATTTGAGGCTGTGAGTATGAGATTCCCTTCCCTGTCATGGTCCAAGGGAAGTGTCAGAAAGGCTGTCTAGACGGATGACAGCAGGCGTTAGAGCTCGTGATCTAGCACAGCTACCCATTCAGCTAGAACAGACTCGTGAGGAACTGAATTTGGACTAAGGATTCTGTTTTGTAGGGGCTCTTATATGCTGAATTCCCATTGTAGACTTTCAGAAATACCAGATGAATCTTTTCTGCATTGCTTTTGTGAATGAAGTATCTATTTCACTTGCTCGCTGGTACTTAGTAGTCCCCTTCCCGTTACTTTCGTTCAATTGTCCTAATTCAAGAAAGGAGTGTTCTCTTTAAGGAGGGGGGGGAATGATGTGTGTGGATTGTGTCAATTTTGTGCTGTAGGATTTTAGACTCACTCCTTTCAAAGAACTGCAGTGTACTCCAGTGTTAAGAAAAACAGGGAAGTGTTTTAAGTTGGTGATGTTTATATGAGATTACAAAAAAAAATGCCAAAGAGTGAAGCTGTGTGTGTTGTTTCTGTATTAAATCATTTTTCTAAATACAGAAAATACTGAGATGTGAATCTAGTAAGAAATTGCCTTTGGCTACAGCACTGCTTTGATTTTGCAATCCGTGGCATGAGCTGGGGCATTGGGTGGCTGCCTCTTTACTGTAACAACCCAGGAGGGAGGCCTGCTGTGTACCTGGTCTCCTACTGTACTCTGCTCTGGAAGCTAAAATAATTCCCACGCTGCTGTGCTTCTCCCGTGTACTGCTAACAGCTTATCTCCGAAATGGAAGATTTAAAAAAAGGTGAACTACAGTTCATTTGTGTAAACTGAAACGCAAGAGAGCAGAGCGTCAGAGAATACCACTAGATAGGTACATTCAACTAAAGAAAATGATGTAGGAGATCTCTTGGAGTGTGCAGTTAGGGAAGTGTTGAACAGTTTGCCGCCTCTGGGTTTAAACAGAGATTGCAGGAAGAGCTGTTGGCGTTGGAACAGTGTTAAGCTGAAGAGAAAATGGCTACCAGGAATCATTGTCGCTACAGAAACAACATGGCTTGATTCTTAATGTGCTCTTTTCGTCTGCTGTTAGAAATGTTGAGGACCTTTTAGGGAAAAGTGTCCTTAATGGCAATAGAGATTTAAATCCATTTATATATTGATGGATCTCATTAGGCTTTTTGTTTTAGAGTGTTAATCTATTTATTTTTAAAAAATCACTATTTTGAAGCATCTAATTATGCTTCCCTGCAAAACAGAATAATTCAGATTTAATGGGTATAAGGTGTATTGTCAAACTTTGTCCTTATAAAACAGCCTGCAGAAATGACAATGCTAAGTAATGATATTTCTTCCGTCATGTTTAAAAAAAAAAAAAGAAAAGAAAAAAAAAGAAAAGAAAAAGAAAAAAGTCTGAAGCTATTTTCAGGAGTATTGGGTATCTATTAAAGTTAATCAGGACTTGAAAAATTAAGCCCGTATCTTTTAATAAACAAAGCTTTTGTTTTCTAAGGATTTTTTTTATATCTTGTGTTGCTATATATTTATATATGTATATTTTTTTAAGATAAACAACTCCTCCTTTTAAAAATAAGGCTTAGAGTCTCAGCTGGGTTCTCTGTTACTGTCTGCATAAATGTATTTCCTTTCCTGATAAGGGCATAAATATATGCATTGCAGAGTAAATGCATATATTTTTCCTTTTGGGAGAGTGTAGTTATATGGAAGGGTTTCAAGGGTATCATAATGAAGTAGTAGATCAGGAAAGGGAGGTAGGAAGTGTGTGTTTGTGTGTGTGTGCAGCTTAATGGATGTGTTTGCGTGTGTGCGTCAGGATTGTGCAGGGTGCAGGCTGGATTGCAGGTGCAGACTGCGAGTACTTTGTCCTCTCTTCCTCAGAGCCCTGGGCACAGGCCTGACGTGGTGCGTTCTCACCGCAAATGCCTCTCTTTCTGCTTTTCTTTTGGTTTCTTGCAAAGTTTGCTACAGGATTCCCAACTGAAGGCACTTGACTCCCTCAGTAGTGGTGGGGCTGGGTGGTTGTTCTCTGTTAAGGGACTCATGTAATATGATTTTTACCATTGGTTACTGAATAAAGACAGCAGTTTGGTTGAAAATATATATATATACACACATCTGCTTAATGCTTGGAATGTAGATATTCTTTAAGATAGAAAGATAAATAAAAATATTATTTCTTCAAGTACCACACATTTATTGTGAATGTACAGGTGTACTTATTTTTATTGTGTAGCTTTATTTTACATAATTCAGAATATTTTGTAGAAAACTGTCTTCTGACTGATTTCAGTAAAGTCTTGCCTGGTTTACTGTGTCTTACAGATGTGTGCTAAATATAAAATGCAGATTTTGGGGTTGTGGAAAAATGCCCGGTATGGAGAAAAATGGACTAAATGGAAGGTGTTGCTTTGTAATACTTGGAAGGAAATGCATTACTTTGTACACAGTCTTATCTTGAACATTTTTTGACAGCTATGCTTAGCTTTGCTTCTGTCGAATTCTTTTACTAAAATACCCTGGGCTTTGTGGGAGGGAGTAGATGACAGAGTATAAACATCTATTGCTTGCCACCATGCAGTTTGGTATTTCGAAAACAAACAGTGAAGTAAAATGGGGTGTTTTCTGAAAATGAGCAAATGGAAACTGCTGGCTCAGATCTTCCTAAAATCTATTAAAGGGCAGGAGGCACAAAGGCCATTAGTTTCTTAGAAGAGCACTTCAGTGGAGAAACTTTCCCGTTTGGATCTTTGACTGCTCAGTTGTAGCTTTAGAGCTGAATATACAGGCTCATCTTAGAACTGCCTAGGGATCCATAACCAATTCCCTCGAAGTGGGCATGATCTCTGGGTGCCTGCAAAGGAATATACAGTAATTCGAACTGGGTGAGCGGGACTTCCATAGCTGACACTGAGGCAGGATTGCACAGAAGGGATACTGAAGGGATTTTGCTGATACCATTGTGAAAGGGATCGTTCAGTGTCAGGGATGATGCCAAGGTTATGTATAGTGGCATCTGTTTGGATTGAAATGGATAGATGATGTAATGTTGCGTGTTAGTAAGCTTTTCCTATTCGAGAAAAACTGTTATCTTTAAGTATGTAAATACATGGGACGGAGAGCTAGTTAATGTGGTCAAAATAAATAGATTGAAAGATGACTGAAAACTGTCCAGGTAAATGTTTGTGCAAGTGGTATGCTGACCTGTAGCTTAAAACCAATACAGGATTGATATAGAAAGAAGGCAAATTATTTCTTTGCTGCTTATTGCCTTTTAATGATGATTCTTCTTGTAGCAGATACCATTTTACTTGGTCAGATATTGAGGGACTGTAAAATTACTTATTAACTATCAACAGTATAGATTGCTACAGAAAATCTTACTTTGGGGAGAAATGCATTGATAACCTTTAAAACCAATGCACTAATACATTCTGTGTGGAGGCTTTGAAGTTCTGCATTTTTTTCAAAAATCCTTCTTTTATCTGATACTTCAGTTTCAGACTTTTATGATGCTTTCGTTGATATGCTTATTATTATATGCTTGCGGTGAACAATATACACCGAAAGCTAAATGGCTTTAAAATATTTTAAATTTTTTCCCCTTTATTCTCTGCAAGAACTGCTGATATTTTTACCTGTTTAGAGGGAGAGGAGAAGTAACCATTTTAATAAATGTTATGTTAGTCCATATCCCAGTCTACTTAGCAATCATCAGATGAAATATATTCTATTTTTTTTCAAATTGTACAGTGTTTTGAAATAATTGAATCAGTCATGTGACTTAAAAACACAGGCTCTTTATTCTCTGCTCAAATTACTCTGGCTGCCTTTTTTTTTTTTCTCCTCTCATTCCTATGTGGGGATACTGTGATACTCGTATTAAAGTTGCATGTGTGGGCTTGCATTCTACTTGTTTGGGCTAAAACAGCTTCACAGTCTAGTTATGATCAGTTCTGTTCATTTCCTAAACTGTCAGATGTTTCCTTGAAGTCCTCACCAGCCTGTACAGGGTATTGTCAAAAAGCAAAACTTTCTTCGAGTGGAAAAAGAAGATATTGAAACACTTCCCCTGGAAAGCCCCATCACAGCTTTGGGAACTGTGCATGTGCTTTTTACCTTGATGTATAGATAAGGAAAGAACTATAATTTCTTTTAACCATTTTTTCATGTGACTCAAATCTAGCAGGAGATTCAAAATTCGGGAGGTGTCTTTTTTTTTTTCTTTCATTCTTTCATTTCTACACTTACATGCTCTCTTTAAGAGTGTCCTTTTTGCTCTTGCACTCTTTAACTCATTGAAGGTTTCTTTGAAGTCAGAACCATCTCCAAGATTTCTTTATGTTGCTAAGAATTATTCTTTTTTGCTTACTTTGCTTTCTGGATATTTCAGTTTTCAATAGGATACTTGTGTTTAAATATCCCTTTTCAATAACTATTACAAGAACATTAACTGCTATTTTGCTTGGGAAATTTACTTCAAAAATTATTGAGCTTTATCTTTGAATATTAGCTCTGGGTATTTGTGGGTATTGAGTTTAAGTTATTTTTGGACTTTCTAAGTAGGAATCAGAGCATCGAAGCTTCTTGTGCAAACAGAGTAAGAAACCGTGCATTTTGTACAGAACTGGTCATTGTTGATTACTTGTTGAGAAAATGGCAATCTGGCTTTGTATTCAAAGAGCTATTCAGCTCTGTTAACCTATTCAGAGGAGACTAGTCTCAGCTGTTCTATGTCTCTTTAGCCCTCTTTGAGAGTTATGTTACTTTTCATAAAGTTGTGGGTACCATTTAGCTGGGACTTCTGCACTTTTTGCAATAACCCTTTTTAGGATAATTTTGAAAGGGTTCCAGGGCTGCATCAGATATTAGGAAGACTCTTCCCCCTGTTCTTCTCCTCACCCTTGAATTTACCACATAGTGGAGTGTTTAGCCATGACTTAATCTAACAAAACCAGTTCTTTTTAGAATAACTTATTCTACCCTTTGTTTTCCTTCCTTTCCCTGTAAGCAAAATCAACTACAGTGGCAAAAGCTAGTTTTGCATTGCATTATACCTGTTATCTATGTAAAAATTCCCTGAATTATATTCTCAACTGCAACTTTTCCAGGAAAAGCTGGTGATTAGTTAAGTGTGTTTTCCTAAACAGTTACAGAAGTGTTAGTTGTTGCTGTAAATATTTTCTCTGTTGTTCAAATAAAAGCACTAAATAGTAGAGCCATCAAAATTGTCAGAATTACTGCAAGTTTTATTTCATCAGTGTACACCTTTGCATTTTAATGTTTTAAAACTTTTTCCACAGAGAAGACTATGTTTTAGTAGATATTTCTGAAATACTTTGAGCAGATTTTTGATTATCCTGAAGAAGACCTAATAACCTAATGGCAGGAATTGGAAAAAACAGTTGTAGGATGCAGCTCCAATGACCCTAGTCCTTATGAGAGGAGTAGCTAGGCAAGTTGCTTGTGGTAAAACACATATTTGAACACAATTATTTTTATAAACACTGTAGAGTGAGTGGTTATGCGCTGGATGCAAGGTCATAGATGAAATGTTTTCTGTTCTATTTGGTGGGTATCTGTAGTTAGCTTGATAGTTTTTATGACCCTGAAATTTGAATGCAGCAGTTAGCTTGGAAAAGCATAGTTAGGGAAATTTTTGTAGTTTTTCCATAGCTGGTTGGGTTAGACATGTTAACTAGTTTAGCGCAGTCATCTTTAATGCTTGTTCTAGAGCCCCTATATTTTAAAATAGGCCTCAGTTAAATACTTTCTAAAAAATCTCACTGTTGTTTTTTTCTTTTGTCTCTTTCTTAGCTTGGATACATTTGAGTTATTGCGTGTTTGTCTGAGCAATATCCACATTTGTGATTTCGATATTGCTTCTTGGGCCTACTTTGGCCTTGCCTGTATGCTATATGAAGGTACAGCATCACCTCAAATTTACCCTCAAAGTGCTTGGTGAGCTCCATGCCAACCAAAGCGCGTTTGCTTTCAAGTTTTCCCCAAAGGACGTGTTCAGTGACTACAAGAGTGAGCACCCCGCAGGTGGGCAGTGTAGGATAAGACTTCTCACTTTGTCAGGGGCCCAGGCCTCAGAGGTGATCCTTGCAGCTTAGCCTTGTCTTGCTTGATGCAAAGTTTTGGGTAACTGTGAAAAGGCTGTTACAGTGATAATGGTGGTGCGAGGGCCTCATGTATCATTACAGTAATAATCTTCAGGAGTCTGAGCTCAGGCTGATGCAAAAATTCTGTCTGTACTGGAAATCAGAAACGTTGACATCCATGTTAAGAATAGTTATTCTTAGTGTTTAGTTAATTGTAACATAGAGAAGATGTGAGGATTGTCAGAGCAGTGCTCAGAGTATCCTGCAAGGAGGTGAATCACTGATGTAATTTTTATTTTCAGTGAGATGCATTTTAGGTTGGGGTTGACTGTGTAGCCAAAGTGCACAAGTTTATGAAGGCATCGATTTTTAGTGCTAATCTTGGTGCTTGCCAAAGACCTGAGTAGACCTTCTTTCATGGTTTTGAAGGGCATTTTGGCTCTTCATACATGCAGAGTGTGTTTCTGTGAAATTTTTAAACTGTTATTTGACAGTTGGCTTCCGTTACGTATGCTAGAGGTGCTTTACTGCTTGTAGATAACTTTTTGTCACATACAAACAACTCTTTAAAACCTGTTTAAAACATAATTTGGGGGTGGGGGTAATCTGATTTGTGAAGTGAGCATACCTTTTGTATAGTGTTGAGATATAAACATTGCAGTTTAATGTGATAATCAGGAAAGGGTCTTGGAGCTGGGGAAGAGCTAGTTAGGGTTGGAGACTTGACTTTTGCTGCTGCATGTTCCGTGGTGAGATCTTTCCAAAAGGACTGACCTCTGTAATGCTGTGCCTGTGAAGTACAGGCAGGTGGCATGGAGACATTTACAAGTTGACTGGGAAGCTCAGAATTGGAGAACTGCTGTGTGCCCACAAATGGAGAGGGGGGTCTTAGGCCATTTGTGAGGACAGATAATCTCCTTCAGAGTTAAGTTTGGTGCTGGATACATTAATTTAGTCTAGATATAAATAGTTTATTCTGTAAAGTTATATTCTGGTTGTTTCATCTTCACGGGAATTACATAAATTCTGTAGAGGGGATATGTTCCCAAACTCATTCCTGTTTTCTTGCAGCTACAGTGACTTTCAGAGTCTCTTGCAAATGTTACATGGTCTGATACCTCCAACTGGGAAGTGAGGAATCTCTGTACAGTTTGTGTCCTCTTAAAGATCCATGAGCAAAATGGCAAATCATTAAATATGACATTAATCAGCCTTTATGATGGCAAAGTAAGCTGTTTTTAAATGGGATGGCTAACTTTAGAAATGTTAATTAACATTTTTTTTTCCCTAGGAAAGGTGAGGAATTAGTGAGGCCCAGGATTAAAACCCTCCAGTACTTACTCACACATGTTGATCCTTTTTACTAGAGCAGTTCAGAAAAATGCTTTCACTTGTTGCCATTTCCTTTCTGTGCTTCGTTCCACATTCAAGGAACATGGGTTAGCAGACTTTAAATACGTTGGCAGAAAAGGCAACAGAAAATTTCTTTCTGCAACTCTATTCTGCCCACTTTGATATGGTTTATGTTGGTACCTTTTATAATTAAAACACTAACATCTGTGTTAGTTGAAAACTGCATCTACACTTGAGAGATATTATGATTTTGGTGTTTCTAACTTGAGATGGAATTGATAGGATGCATCGTAGGGATCTCCTACCTTCGTCTTTTGCTTTTCTTGTTAAATATTCTGGAGCACAAGCAGAAAACAGTGCTAACTGCAGTAAGTCCTTGTTTTCTTTTGCAGGTTAGTGTTAGTGTGGAAGTGGATCTCTCAGCTTGATGCAAGTGAAACTACGGTGAGTAAAAATGTTTTTGCCAAATTCCTTGGAGTTAATAGCATATACTGTTAAATGCCCCCTCCCAAAAAACTGATCAGTGTGGGGAGAAAAAAAGAGAATTTTCATGAAACTTGTATTTCAAGTACTATAATTTGTAGACATGGGAAAGGCTACCAAAAGAAAGGACAAAACAATCCCCCCAACTACATTTAAATACATGTAAAATTATGTTGACAACTGTATGTTTTTTCCTCCATAAATTATTGTGGTCAAGAAGTTGTTATGGCTTCTGTTAGCTGTTGAGAACCAAAATTAGGAAGACTATAAATTAGCTTCTTTTTCTGCATGTTATCCACCTGGTTTGAAGGTACAGAAAATAGTTTGTTGCATTGTCAAGAGTAGTGTGTTAAATTTTATTTTCATACCAAACAGGTGTATAAGAAACTTGACTAGCTATCAGAATAGCATTTCATGTTTTTACTAATGAAATTCTACTTTTCTTCCTGTCCTCAGGAACTCTTTTGGGAGATATTTTAAAGACTAAATATAAGGAGGCTTACTGATAGTTCCCAAGGGCTATAGAGGCTGGGCATTACGAACCTTCCGCTGCCTCCTCCCTCCCATTGCAGGAACTAGTCTGAGATGGAGAATTTAGCTAAGCCCTGGCTTTGTTTGTGTTGAGGTTACTTGGTGCTTTGCTTCAGGGAAGTTTTGAACTATGAAATAGATGTTGATTAATTAAAATTCCATTTATATGGAATATATATATATATAAATGTGTACATATATTGGAATATATATATATGTACATTAAAATAAATATAAATACAAAATATATTAAGTAATGTATTATTTATAGTATATTATATAAATATTCATATATACATATATAAATTTATATATTTATGTAGAAATGTATATACAGGCATATATATATTAATGGAATTTTAACTCCATTAAATCATGTGAAACAAATCTTGAACTAACCTGTTTTAAAATAGCTTGATTCTTTCATGTTTTTTTTTTTAGATAAATCCCTAAACTTCATGAGCTTTCTTTATAGTAAAGACAGATCCTGATGCTATAATGTCTACACAAATTTCCTTACCAAATAAAAGCTAAGTTCTCTGTTAAATTCCTGTTTACTGCTTAACTAGTAGGCAGTTTGAGTAGTGCAGCTGTGGGTAACTTAATATTTTGAAGAGGTGAGAGGGAAATTCACTGCACTCAGAGAAGCCTGTTTTTTCATTCTAATCTCTGATTAATATGTAAACTTAAAATACTTCATAGAGCTTTAAAAAAAAAATACAGCATGTGCATTTTAAAATAGGCCTTACTTTGTATCCTCTGTTCTGCTAAGACTTCTGCTAAGTCTCTTCAAGAGACTGCTCTCAAATTTAAAATATTAAAGCCTAATGCTTTGTGGGAAAATGGAAAACAGCTCCTCTCTTCAGTGTGAGTCCTTTGTGTAATGTGTAACTCATTCAGGGTTTAGGTTATGAATTGCCTTCTGAACTATGAACAAGTAAAAGGCAATATCTATTGCTTGTATGTGTATATGCTTGTGTGTATGCAGAGAAGCATTTAATGTTGTAGCCTGACTTGAAAGTTTTCTTGAATGTGTCACTTGAGAGAGAGAGAGAGGAAAAATAAACAAAAAGGAATACAACTCTGCAAGAGGAAATATTTTTCTTCTTATCTGAGCTTGAGTTCTAAACAAAAAGAATCATGGCTCAGGAGGTGGCTTGAATTTGCTGTAAGGTTTAGATGGTTCCCAGTGCCTTCAAAAGCTTTCAGTATTTAGTTTATGTTCGCTCTATTCTGGTTTATGTGGTATCTAGTTTCTTGTTTAAATATAGGTGCCTAGAAAATTAATTGAGAAGTCTGTAATATGTAAGTAAATGTGTGTTTAAGCATGAAACCTGAATGAAACTCCAAAGTCCTTTCATCTTCATGATGCTTGGCTATGTATAAAATCTTGGCTATGTATGAGATTATTAAAAAAAAAAAAAAAAAAAAAGTTTCTGGGGAGAAGGCCTTTATTCTTGCATACATAGCAAGAGAACTGAAAAATGTGTAAAGCTCATGGAAACAGTGTAGTGATATTTGGTCAGTATTGTTACTGCTGGAAGAAGATCTTGAAGTTCTGACACAGTCCTGTGGTGATGACAGCTTGAACAGTCACTAAATCCACTAAAAAGCATTATACATTACCGGGGGGGGGGGGAAGAAAATGGATATCTGGCTATATACATTTATAGTATGGCATACATGCATTATAGTGTGTGTTGCCTCTTCAGTTGTAATCTAGTTCTGTGACTCAAAAAAACACAGCAGAACTGGAGAAGGTTTAGAGAAGGGCAGCAGGGGTAAGTAGAGGTGCTATAAGGAACTAGATAAATAGGCTTCTCATCATAAAAAACTGATAACCAAGGCAATGATACAAAAGCTTTTATAAAATGCTTGGTATCACTCGTATACACTGAAAGTGAATCTGTGTTGAACAAGCTGCAGCTCCCAACTGCCTCTTCTGCCTCCCTCAAGCCTAGTGACTAAAGCATCTTCTGAACTTCTGCTGTGCCTGTAAGTGAGAGTGCACTCCTGCTTTGGTGTACACGGTTATCACTGTTGGAACTGCAGTTTAACGATTTGCTCAAACATGTTGCTTACACTCTTTGATGAGAAAAAAAATCTGAAAGACTATGGAAATGTATTTTTATGCAAGTACTCTTTATGTGAATAAAGAATTTGTGTGTTTTTTGTTTTGTTCTTAATGGTAGATGACTTGCTTCCTAGTTTCTAATGAAAATAGTGTGATATTTTGACATTAGGGAAGCAAAAGTGTGTTGCTAGTTAAAAGTGCATACATTTAAGATACTATTTACAAGCAATTATTGGGCTTTGTGGGTTAGTGGTATAATAGGTGACACTTTCTTATATGCAATCAGAAAGGTTATAGAAATAGTGCTGAATTTTCCTATAATGGCATAGGAAGTGAAATCAGATTTATAAACATTTGTGAGATCAGGCAAAACCAGAAGTTACCAGAAGATGCTTCCAGGAGTTGTCTTGCATGTATTCAGTGTTGCTGTACCTAAACACAGATAATGTAACAAATTAATAATATGCCCTAACTTCAGCAGAAGCTGAAACATCACGGGATGATAAATATGAGCATGTCTGGTTGTGTTTCTTTGGCTTGGGCAGGAATCTCATACAGTTTTCCTCTTACTGTTCATATTATTCTGATAACAGTAAAACTCAACTTTAAGTGTTAATTCATTCATTCATGAGTGCCTCTTTTTTTTCTTTTAACAATGATTAGGGGAGTGACTTATGATCTGGAATATGAATTTTGTCTGTACATCTAGTTATGTATAGAGTTGTAAAGGTCTTTTACGAAATACACTTCAGTAGTGAAGATTTTTACTTGAAAAGGTAACTCTTCGAGTTGACAGATTATTTATTTTTTTTGTCCCTTAAAGTAAAAGATAGTAAACAACAGTGCTAGTGCCTTTAAAAAAAAAAAAAAAAAAAAAAAAAGCCTTGCAAGCTTTTTTAACCCTTGATCATAGACATTATATCTGTAATAAAAGATGGTGAGAGGTGGTCTGCTTGTTCCAGGGTACATTTCAATAAAATTGAGTTGAACTATTTTTAATGTCTTCAAGAAAAATATTGCACTGTAAATCCATTACGTTGCATCATGTTGTTGTCATGCAGGTTCTCTTCCTCTGTGATCTTTGGTACTGACACTTCAGGGCTAACTGATGCAGATAATGAACAGTAAAGTTGGATTCATTTGAGAAATACTCTTGTCAAAACAGTCAGACGAACCTGATTTCTGAAAATACTTCCCAGTATGGTTATGATGTTTACATAGTAACAGTATAAATGTGAACAAGCTCATACCATTTAAATAAAAAGCTGGATGTTTGTAACCTTAAAGGTTTTTGCTCCATTTACTGAGTTGGGCTTTCTCTGAAGTTTGTGGTTACTGTGAGAATAACACTTGAGTGATCCTACGTTTTCTACAGTTGCTGAAGTTGCATAGTGGCCAGAGAAGCTGCCAAGTTGCTAGAATCAACTTGCTCCAGTATGTGTGCATCTGATGGAAGATGTTCTTCACTTACTGTAGGACGAATCACTTTTAAATTGAAAGACAATTTCAGATTTGCATATGAAAACTCAGCCTTTTTACTTACATTGGCTAGTTTTAAGTATTTGACTTGACACAGCATGAGCCTGTCATACTGCTTTAGAGGCAGGAGGAGTATTTCAGTTCTGTGGCCTTCACAGGCAGGAAAAAATCAGTTGCACAGGGAAAGTGACCACCACTTGGTGGCAGTACTTGGCTTCAGAACAACTTGTTTCACCGTGGATAAACTGGCTTTATTCCTTTAAAGCTATAGATTTAAGGGAGGTAGCTTTGTTTTTTTTCTCATTTTTTTTTCTTTTTTCTTTTTAATTACTGAAAAGGAAAATACTTTTTATCTGAATTCCTGGAGAGAGTTGCATTTGTTTATGTCAACGGAAAATCCAGCCATCATGTCCAGGAAGTCATTAAAGATAATTCATTGTATTAATAGTATTCTCCGAAGATAGATTTAATGGTCTCTAGTTTGAAGTAAGTACTAAGATAATTAAAGCATTTTATTTCCATTGAGTAGTGTGCTTCAGTGGAATTTTAGAACATTAGATTTACTTCATGGTAGTGTCTCCCTTTGTAATGTTTCACTTGAAGGTAGACAGAAAGCTAACAACTGCTTTGTCAAGTTTTCTTCTATATTAAAATAACATTTTAGGAAAAGATTCTGTATTCAACTTTTCTGTCCACAAAGCTAATAAAAGTTTGTGCCTTACTCTTATTACCTCTTAGCCTTTTAAACAAGGTTAAAAAAAAATAGTTGATAAACTAAAGAAAGGAATGTGGAAGAACAGAGAAATGCACCAGTCATTTAAATTGGATTTTCAGGGAACAAAAGAATAACTTGATTGTATAGCACAATAATTTGGCAGGATACAGCTCCATGTTGAGACTGTTTTCACTTTTTTGTCAGTCAAAATATGCTGCAGTGACAGCAGGACTTTCATTTTAGCATTAGTGTAGAAGAAGTTCTACAATCATAAAATAGTCTTCCTTGCGATCTTGTAGAAGCAAGTTGAAGTTATTCAAGATTTGATCATGCTACTGAAAACGCAAACAAGACCGATGCCTGCATAAATGTAGGTACTGAAGTAGTCTGTTATTCTTTATGGACAGAGATATGCAGTGTGCTGGGGAGTTGTGGAGTCTTGAGCTTCTAGTCAAGCTGTAGCTGTTCTGAAGTCACTATGTTTTGGAATCTGGTTTCGTATTGGCTAGGCATCTTTTAGAGATATCTAATTCACTTGAAAAATAATTTTGGACAATATAACCCTTTTAAAATAATGCATTAGTACTTAAAACAAGAAAAAGAAGTCATACCTGATTCTTTTGACATGTATATTGTTAATCTTGAGTATTGAATTTTAACGTAATGCAACTTATTTTAAGTGACAAATTGATTTATTTTCCCAAACAAATCAATGTGAGAGAAATAAAATTAAGAATGGTTGGTGGCAGTAATGGTGTTCTGTGATTTTCTGTGATTTTTTTCAGTTCTAAGACAGACATGCTTCAGTTCTGAAATCTTTTCATTAAGATGTAAGATGTTAAAATACAACTCTCAAACATTCCAGACAAGAAATCAAGTTGCTAAAATTTTGGCTTCCTTTTCAAGGAAACAATTTTCCGTTACTGGATGCATACCTTTTGAAAAAGCTGTTTCTTAGAAACAAAGTTTTGGGTAAATAAACTTTCTGGAAAATACTATGCTTGAGGCTTGACCTTTCTAAATTTAATCTTATTGAAAACTTCAGCTACTTTTTCAGGTTGATGGATTTGAAGAATACCATCCTACTTTTCCTGAAAAATCTGAACTTAAAATAGTAAAAAAAACCTTCTTGCAACCTGTTTTGCAATATATTTTTTTAAAACATTTACTGACTTAATGTCTCTTTATTCAGTTGACTTTTGTAAAACTTGTACTAGTTCCTCTTACTCCAGATGGTCATTTATTTTTCCAAAGGCTCTTCAATTTTTCCTGTGCGTCATCCTTAAGTTAAAGGAATAGACTGTATATTGTGTCAGTAATGGAAGGAGCCTCTGCTTTAGTGCCATGCCATGATAAATGTAAGCGCTTTCTGGTCTGCTCTTTGTTGCATAAAAATCTGTGACTTAGATTTCATCTGCTTGTGTATCTTAGGTTTATTGCAGGCATGCTTGTGGATAAAATGAAGGATTTTATTAGGTTTATTTATTTATTTACCTAACAAAATTTTGAAGAAAACTGTCCTGGTTATTCTAAGTCTGCTTAAAGAACTTGACTTAACCGGGAGTTACTTAGCACAGGACAAGTGTTTGGGGGGAGGGGATTTTTGCCTTTGTTACAGCACTGCTGAAATAACTTAGATTCTTCCGTTTCTGTAACTAGTGTGTACATCCAGAATATTTAGAAATTTATTTCTAAATTCTTGCACTATTTAATAGTCACCATATCAACTTTAGCTTGTTGGCTTATATTTGCAAATTTAATGAGAAACTTAGCATTTGACCAGAGAAGAGCACTTCATGTTTTTTCACAAACTTTTCCAAATTGCTCCATGTTAGTTTTTCAGCTCCTGCATGCTTTCGCATCCTAAAACTCTTGAAAAATACTGTCCCCCAAAACAAAGAAACAAAAACGAGCAAAAAAAAAACACCAGAAACTTGACAGATTTCTAACTGAAACTGCCAGGAGACAACAGCAGACTGTGCTGAGCACCGGAGTGTGGTTTTAATGAACTAGCTTTGAATGAAGGCATTACTCTAAGTGTGTTTAGCTATTACATAGCACAGGTTTTCATTGTGAAATAAGAACTTGGAAATGTTGTAAACCTACTTGTAATAAATACAATTAATAATGTACATAGAAGAATGGAGTTAAGTACATTTCCTATCAAAAAGAATTATTAATGAACAGAAAGTGGACAGCATAGATCTGATGACAGGAAGGTTGCATCTAATCTGAATTACTGAGTGACCTAGGAAGCTTGCTCAGAGGGATTACCGAATAATTATGTTAATATGCAATTATCACTTCATTTCTTCTGTAGTAACCTCAAGATGTAGTGTAGTATGGGTGTTATAGCAAGTGCTGATAGTTTGCAAAAATACTGATGTTTGAGATTTTTGAGACAATAAGATTAGCTTAAGGCATTTAAATGATGATCTGTCAGCTTGAAGACAGATCTGACCCCTTTTTTTTTTTTTTGTTAATGCTTACAGAATGTGGCCACAGGCAACCTTATCTACACAACTCATTATGATTTTTTAAAACTGATCTTTTGTGAAGAAATAAATAGATTGAAAACTGTTTAAGAAATTACCATGTAAATGTACAAGTCTTCCAGCATTAAATTGAGATGGAGTGGAACGCGGCCTAGCCAAATCTTTGAATGCTTTCTATGTGTATGTGTTTGTACGGGCGTTTGAAGTGTTGTCATTTTGGATTTGTCCTCTGTCGCCTCAATATACCGCAGTAGCACCTACAAAAATTGTGTCGGGGAACATTTCAGTCAGCAGTTGCTCTGTGCTTAAACAACGATTTAGGCGAACTGCACAGTGCTTGCTTTGACTGGGAGTGCATTTAGCTTTATTTGCAGCATTAAATTAAAAGCTTATCTCTCAACGTGTAGCTTTTCAAGTACATTAAATTAGTACTATGTATTTCTGTTTCGGAAGAATGACGCTTTTAAAAATGCGCAATGGATAGTTGTATAGTATTGCTAAGAAGATTGTATAGTCTTGGTTGCATCTTAGCTGCTCCAGTGCCTGGGGGCAATTTTTTTTTCCCTGCCCAAAGTGCTCAGATTATGGGAGGGACTATTGAGCTCCCCAAGTGGTGTAGGAACAGTAGTATTCTCCTCAAAAACAAATGGCACCGTGTATGTTTTATTGCATTGATCTAGTTACATGTATTTTTGTTACTGCGTGCCTACCTACATATCAGAAGCAATAATTTTATTGTAAATTGGATTTTGAATTTTAGCTCTCATCACAAGACTCACAAGACATCACAATTCTTGTAATATAAAAAGACATACTTCATTTAATAGCACTGCTTTAAACCTGCTAGCATATTTTTAACATATTTTTTGTTGTCCTACACATAAAATAGGAAATTCACCATCCCGATAGCTTAAAAAAAAGTGTGCTAATTAGCAGAAAATGATTAAAATTTTACAGTGATATAACTGCTTAAGTAAGCTTTTGGGCTTGATCCTTGATTGAATTACATAGGGACAGTATAGAAGTCCTTTAATGTGATCCATAAGGAATAGTTCGCAATCTCTATAAATACACAATAACGGAAGGAGTCTATTTAAAAAATAGCAGAGTGTGAATTTTAGCTATTTGTGATAACTTCAAAGGGAACCTTGGTTTATAGGTGGTTGCGTGGTGCTTTTTGTTTTTTTTCTGAAGTTTTAACGGCAGCATTTAGCGTCTTGGCCTGTAGTTTTGTTTGCAGAGAGCAGAGTCTTGTCTTGGCTGTGTGAACTTGGGGGCGTTTGGGGGAGCTGCTCTGCTAATGGGCTCGGGGCGGCCGCGCTGCCCGGGGCCACCCTGCTGCTCCCGGGCCGAGAGGCGCCTCGAACGGGAAGCGTCTGTTCCCCCGCGAAGCCCTCACACCCGAACAGATGGGGGGAACTGGGAGCATGGAAGGTTTTACCTCCGATGTGGTAGCAGTGAAGCCACTCATTAACACTGAATTTACCACTTCGTTAGCGGTGTTGTTTCCTGTTGAGAAAAGGCTCCCAAATTGTCTGAGCACGCATTTGTCTTCTACTATAATAATAAAATGAGAACATCAATTTTCTGGTGTAAGTAACTTATTAGATTTCTTTGTGTGTATGTACAGTTTTGAACTTTGCTGCCCAGTTTATTTGAAGCTTATGCTATAGTATGTGCAGTGATAAAACTGTAGCAGGTGCAGTGGTGCACGCTTGGAGCTGTCATTTCCTTTGACTTTTGCATTCCTGATTTTTAGTGCATGTTTCTGCTGCCCATTTCTAACTTGTCTGTATGGTGTAAATATTCCTGCTGGGTGGTGCATTATCACCATTTTAGGGTGATAGCATTGAATGCAATCTTATCGGGAGTCTGCCGTTTATTAAGGCAGAAACGTAACCATGTCAAAGCAGCAAAGATTCAGAAATTTAAGAAATGGAACAACAAAAAATAGTTTGTTCAATACCATGCTTTTAAAGAGGCCTGTAAATAGTTGTTTTCTATATTTCAACCACTTCTTACTAAAATGATGTGCATGGCTGTAATGTTTCTATATTGAGTTGTTCAGTGAATGTGTAGCAAAGGCAACTTTTTTAACTTCTTGCATTGAAAAGTTGCTTCATTATACTTGGACTTAAAATACAATTTATTTTGCCTTTAAAAATATATTTTATTGATTGTTTTTGTTTTGCTTTAAAAATAATGGGAAAGTCATATTACAGTAAATATATTTTTTGAAACTGAATACTTGTTTCTGATATGAAGCAAGCATACTATGGCCAAACTTGCATGAGGTCATAGGTAGCCTTGGATTGCATGGGTAAGTCTGTATCATGATAACCAAAAAGCAAATAGCAGTTCTGAACATTTTAGGCAGTGATATATAAAGATATGCGATGTCCTCTAAGCAGGATGTTTTTTCTCTCCTTAGGAAAAAGATGTCAGACGTGGCCTTCCATGGTTTCAATGAAGGACCACTGCGAGGAGCTCTGGACATTTGTTGTGAGTTAAAACATCTTAATTGAAGGAGTCTAGGTAATGACTCCTTTTAACAGAACTTTTTATTCAAAATGTTAATTAGTAACTGGAGCTAGATGTGTGATGACAGAGCCAAATCTCCCCAGAGATCTCCTTACCCATGAAATGTGTGGTAGTGTGCTTTGCGATGTACCTTTCCGCCCACCTTCCCCATCATCACCTTCAAATGTTGATAGATGTTTCCAGCTCCTGGGTAGATGTTTTAATGGTTTATTCCTACTGTGTTCTTAGGGTCCACAAAAGTAGTAAGTGCTGAATAGCCTTGAATTCACAGTATGGTTTACTGCATACTGATTACTGTGTTTAGGCAAACCCCTTGTGCTTGCTAAGTGTCAGGTAGATCATTTTGCATGCAAATGAAAATCACTTGTAGAAAAACTTACTTAGGCACACGAAGTATCCCAGAGGGAATTAATATGTAGTAGATTTCTATATTAGCAGACACTGCTGTTGTCATGCTCTGGATTCAACATGGTGATTTGCTAAGATACATAAATCCTAATTAACATTTGTTTTTTTTCAGTTTCTTAATTTGTCTAGGTAATGCTATTTTACTTGCTTACCATTTAACGTAGCCATATAATATAAACAGGATCTGGTTTTAAAGGAGAATTCTTTGTAAAATGGGAATGGCAATAAATTTTATTCAGTCAGCTTTATGATCCTTTGCTATGTTTTGTCAGTAATCAAATATTAAAAGTTGAACTAGTTTTGCATTTTCTGTATTAATACCAAAGCTTTAGGAAGCCTCTGTGTATCAGGTCAGTGGTATACAAATACTTTGTGTGCAAAATGCTGTTTTCAGATATGTAAAGAATATTTTAGCTTCACAGATGCTAAGGGCAAGCATGGTTAAGTTCACCAAAGTGACTTACAGATGTCTGCAGAGCCTTTACGCATAAATTTCTTTTTTACATTCAGAGAAAATACCAAAATTGAACTGTGCTCATATTTAGGTACATGTAATGTATTAGCAGAGGTTGTTTGCATGTAGGTGTTTGCATATAGGTGTTTAGGATACTAAAGAGTCAGTAGTTCGCCGTATGATTATTAATGTAGTCCATAAACTGATATTTGTGTAGATTAATTTTTAAAATGTCTGATTCATTTCTTGTTTGTGGTTTTTTTATTATTTTTAGTATAAATGTACTTAATGGACAGACCAGCAGGATGGATGATTTGGAAATAAATCCTGAAGTCACGGGTGCTAAAGAAGAAATCCTATGTGATGATAATTTCATATCTGAGGAAGACAGTGGCATTCCTAAACCACAAGAGAGTGACACGTCATTTCAGAAGAACAGTACACTGACTCTGTCTGAGGAGCTATCAAGGGACAGATCTGAAAAAGCCTTAAGTGGAGGCCAGACTTCTTTATTTATTCACACTGGTGCTCCTACTGTTTCTAGTGAAAACTTTATCTTGTCTAGAGGATCTGCTGTTAATGGACCAGTTTCACACTCCACCTCCACCAAGACTTCCATTATGAATAAAGGCAGCGCGTCATTAACCACTGGACAGTCTGTAGGTCATCATACAGATTCGTGCTCAGCTTTGACAGTGGTTCATGATCTTCAGCTGCCTGCAAAAAGTACAACACAGACATCAAATCAGCACCAAGTTTTATTTTTGTTACCTGATGTAGCACATGCTAAGAACCTGACTCATTCCATTAAAAATCTACCTACCTCTGCTTCAGTTGGTTGCGATTCACCGAAATCAGTAGGAAATAGTGTAGATAGCACTTTAGTAGGCGAAGTAGAAGTTTGTGAGGATGATAAAAATTTGCTAGTAAAAGATGATTGCGTTGACACATTAACAGGCATTTCCTCAGGTACAAGTGGTTTCGGATCAGGATGCGATCCCAGCTGGGATCCTCAAAAAGAGTTTATACAGTTTCTTATGACAAATGAAGAAACCATAGAGAAGTCTCCTGTTCACTGTAAAGTAGGTCTGGAAAAAAAGAGAAAAAGAAAAATGGATGTTAGCAAAATAACACGCTATACTGAAGACTGCTTTAGTGATACCAGTTATATTCCCAGTAAATCAAAGTTGCTAAATGTTGACTTCTTAGAGCAGAGTGAGGAGCTACAAATAGAACCACAACGATATTCATTGAGTAAAGTAAAGCCTGAATCCACAGATGAAGAGTTGGAAGCTGTTGATGCTATTCAACAGCTGATTTATAGTCCTGCTAGTAACTGTGCAGAAGATACTTCTCCTGTTCACACTAGCACTTTTCTTTCTAATACTTTAAAAAACAAATGTGAACAGAATGATTCTGAATCACCATCTACTTTCAGTACTGATGAACCATCATTTTATCCCTGTACAAAGTGCAATGTGAATTTTAGGGAGAAGAAACATCTTCATAGGCATATGATGTACCATTTAGATGGGAACAGTCATTTCCGACATCTCAACGTCCCCAGGCCCTATGCATGTAGGGAATGTGGACGGACATTTCGAGATCGTAATTCGCTGCTTAAACATATGATAATTCACCAGGAACGAAGGCAGAAACTGATGGAAGAAATCCGTGAGCTGAAAGAACTTCAGGATGAGGGTAGGAGTGCACGATTACAGTGCCCACAGTGTGTATTTGGTACCAATTGTCCCAAAACATTTGTGCAGCATGCAAAGACCCATGAAAAAGATAAGAGATATTATTGCTGTGAGGAATGCAATTTCATGGCTGTGACAGAAAATGAGCTGGAATGCCATCGAGGGATTGCTCACGGAGCAGTAGTCAAATGTTCAATTATCGGTAGTGACATATCCCAGAGGAAAGCACAGAAAAAGGCATCCATGAAAGATCCATATTTAGGATCCTCAAAAAAGTCATCAGCATATATGTGTAAGATGTGTCCGTTTACTACATCAGCTAGAAGCATTTTAAAAAAACACATGGAATATTTGCATCCAACATCATGCATTGATCCCTTTCGTAGCCATCTTAGATTAGAAAAAAGAAAAGGCAGCATAATTGAAGAATCTTTAGATTTTGGTAGCAGGACAAAACAGTTGATCAAGCAATCTTCTACTTTTCCAAAGAACTCTGTTTTAAAACAGGATGTGAAAAGATCATTTGGCTCTACTTCACAGTCCAGTAACTTCACAAAACTTCACAAGAGGCCCTACAGGATACAGAAGGCTCGGAAAAGCGTTTCGCAGTCATCTGTAAGTGTGCGCAATCTAAATTCTACAGACAAGACCTGTTTGATTAGAAATAGCATTGACCAGAAACCTAAATATTTTCGTCAAGCAGCAAAGCAGAAAGCTAGTGTCAAAAGAAGCAGTAATTATTTGTATAGAAACAAATATGCAAACTACAGGATGATTAAAAAATCTAGTGACTCTTATCCTTTACGTTTAAAACGGGGAGAGTCCAGCTCTGTTGATTCTTTACATTTATTTTCTTCATCAGGTAGTCCCCATAATAATTGTTTTGTCATGGATTCGAATAATCTTGATTGCAAAACGGCAGAGGGCTATAAAGGTTGTAGACATGTAGCTGTAAAGAGAGTGGTTAAAGAATCCAACAGGGAAGGCTCTGTTACAGGAGATGATTTGGATTGCTATCCAGATTTTCTGCATAAAATGACTGTTGTTGTTTTACAGAAACTTAACTCTGCTGAAAAAAAAGACAGCTATGAAACGGAGGATGAGAGTTCATGGGATAATGTTGAACTATGTGATTACACTACACAGTCTGTGGAGGATGAATCTTACAGTGATATTAATCAGGAGCATGTAAACCTATTCCCCATATTCAAAGGTAAAATGGAAGATCATGAAGCTGCTGATAAATCATCACTTAGTTATGAGCAGAATGATGGCTTTTATTTTGAGTATTACGAAGATGCTGAGGGTAGTAACTTCCTGCATGATTTGCATGATCCTCAGAATTTAGAAAATGTAGGATCAGCATTGCCAAAGCATAATTCAGTTTTCCATTGGACTGATTTGTCACTTGAAAAGAAGTCCTGCCCGTACTGTCCAGCAACATTTGAAACAGGTGTTGGCTTGTCCAATCATGTCCGAGGACATCTGCACAGAGCTGGATTAAGCTATGAAGCCCGTCATGTTGTTTCACCAGAACAGATAGCAACAAGTGACAAAATGCAACATTTTAAAAGAACTGGAACAGGAACTCCTGTTAAACGTGTTCGAAAAGGTAAGTTTGTTTGTTTGTTTCATTTGGGTAGACAGTGAAGGGGACAAAGATTTTTTCGCTTTATCTGGTTGTAAAGCCTCTTATCCATGTGGTTTGCTGTTTTAATGTTTAACTATGTGTTACTAAGTGTCAAAATACTTGAAAAAGATTATTTTCTTTGTAGCAATTGAGAAATCTGAAACTTCCTCTGAGCACACCTGTCAGCTCTGCGGAGGCTGGTTTGATACTAAAATTGGATTGTCTAATCACGTGCGAGGACACCTGAAGAGGCTTGGCAAAACCAAGTGGGACGCACACAAGTCTCCCATCTGTGTTCTGAATGAGATGATGCAAAATGAAGAGAAGTATGAAAAAATCCTAAAGGCTTTGAACAGTCGCCGCATTATTCCCAGACCGTTTGTTGCTCAGAAACTTGCATCAAATGATGACTTTTTATCTCAGAATGTTATACCTCTCGAAGCATACCATAATGGCCTAAAGACTGAAGATACATCTGTGTCTGCCTCAGAGGAAGAAGGGCTGAGTTTCCTAAATGAATGTGATGAAACAAAAGCAGTACTACATGATGAAAAAAAAAATCAGTCACTTACACTGATAGAACTCTTAAAAAATAAAAGGTTGGGAGACGAACGGAATCCTGATATTTCTCCTCAAAAGATTCATAATCAAACTGCAAGAAAGAGGTTTGTTCAGAAATGTGTTCTTCCATTAAATGAAGACAGTCCATTGATGTATCAGCCGCAAAAAATGGATTTGACTATGCAGTCAGGTAAGATGTTGTTTCTAGCTATCTTAACTACATTTGCAAAGGCTCCTTTCATTCATAGAAAGTAGATGAGTTTAGAGTATTTTACTTGGAGTTCCTTTCATTTAATTCATGTTTCATTTTCAGAGGACACCGACTGCAAGAGGTAGCAGAGCAAACTTTTCTTATATGTTTTTCCTAAAGCGAATATTCAGAAGCACCGAATTCTTTTGCATGGAATGTAGTTCCTATTCTGCTTATGGTTGGGCATGCAAATTCAAGAGAGACAGAATGAGTCTCAGTAAGGGAAAAAACACATTCTACAATAACAATAAGTTGACGTGCATTTGGTAGGTTAGCATTTCCCAGACATTTAGACTTGTGACCCTGTTTCTGGGCTCTAAGACTACTGGTTTTGGAACTGCTTAATTTAAATCTTTGAGGCTTGTGCAAAGCAGCATTTGCTCAAATTGACTGAACTGCTGATACACTTATAAAAGCATAGTATTCCAAAATGATGAATTTCTATTGACTAATTTTGGCATTTTAGACCAACTTACTCTTTCAACATAAATTAATTCTTGTTTGTTGTAAAATTGTGGCTGCTCTAGGAGACTGATGCTTGCTTTTAGGGCCTGTCCATCCTGTGTGAAGACCTGTGCTAGTTCAAGCTTTGTTCTAATACAGTTCTTGCCAGCAGGGTTCTAATGCTCAACCCCTGACTGATATGGACAGATATTTCCTCTCCTCTGAGAACTGTGCTAACAAAACAATTCCATAATTAGCTTCCTAGACACTCTGTATTAATAGAGCAGATTTTTAAATGACATTTTTAACCTACTTCTCTCTAGTCTTGGGCAATTCTTAGAGCATCCTTTTTAGTGTATATCTAGAGCTTGCATTTACTTGTTTCTTGCTTGGACACCACCTTATAATGCTGCAGCATTCTTTAGACTGATCAGCAGGATCTTATTTTTATACACACGACTTTTTGGTTCTGTTAATTTTTCTTGTTATCACTCAGTGCAGGTTAGAAAACTGTCAGGGCCTAGTACTTTTTCGCCTATACTCTTGTCTTCCTTTAAATACAAAAAGGCAAATAACAGAAAATCTGATGTGCTCAGAAGTTCTTTTAGGGGACTATTCCAAGTGCGGCAATCCATTCCTTAACAAAGATGGCTTTCTAAAAGGAGATGATAGAGGTGGAACATCGTCTTGATCTCTGTGGTTGTCCTGTAAGAGAGGAGATTGCTTAGTAAAGGAAGAATATCTCTGACAGGATTAATTATTTGTAAAACAACGCTGAAGGAATAGCTTGCCAAACCTGACACTACTGCTTTCTGTTTAATGTTTCCTGATGAATATTAGGGAGTACCTGTTTGGTTGTGTTGAACAACTGGGTAAAAATAAACATGGCTTGCATAATACTAACATTTATGAATGGGGCCCTATAATTATTTGTGGCTGAGGCAACAGAATTTGACAACTAACGCACTGTGTCAGTTGAGTTAATAAGAAAATCTTTAACATCATTTTGAAACAGGTTAATATTAATTAAAATAGCAAATATTTCTGTTTTTAGTTTTTTTGAAAGTCTTTTTCCAGCCAAGTGTTCTTGCCTGAAAAAAATAGTGTCTTTTGTGGGCTGCTGGAGAGTAGAATTCTCTTTCCTGCAAATAGGCTTTCCAGCTGAGTTATTTATTTATTTATAATGCTTTTTTGTAAGTTTTAAGTGACCAAAATACTCTGTCTTTGTTAAAGAGGAGAGAATTATGGTAAAGTTCAGCAGGATTGAGGGAGTTGTAATGGATTCTTTTCTGAGTAAACGAGGAATTTCAATGTTTTCCTCTGATAAACGATCAAAGCAACATGGTATTTATTTAGCACAGAGATTTTACTTAAAAAAAAAAGCTTCAAATCATTACCTTTCATTATTGATTGTGCATCTAAACTAATGAACAGAAAATACACTGTACAAAATATTTTGTATAACAACTGTTCAGTGGCATGTTTTACCACCTTTTTCTCCAAGCTATCAACAGCAGCCTAATTTAGTTCTGAGCTTTTTTATTCTTATGGGTAAAACACTTTAATTACCACTTTGTCAACTAGACTTTAAATTTTTTTTAATGGGGAAAATGGCAAGCTTTGAAATTTCTAAACATAACTATGCTATTCAAATTGCAAGATTGTATTTTGGGGTTAGATCTGCATAACATGGACATTTGTAGGAACTTGATAGTAGATATTAAATCAAGAGTAGCCTAAGGGCCCAGGTTGCCCCGTTTCTCTTCTTTCCAAATAACATGGTTTGGCTTAAAGCACTACGTAAAAGAACTAATGATGGTTAACTTGGATCCTTCTAATATACTAAACAATTGCATCAATGCAGTGAATATATTTTAAACCATCTTTATTACAGAAAACTTTTTACAACGCTTTGAGAATTTCATTTTTTGAAGAGAGAACTGGATTATAGTTTTCTTTTGAATGATAGGTATGCCTGTGAAGCTTAGAACGTGTGTGCATTGCAATACGACGTTTACAAGTGCTGTTAGCCTGTCCAACCACTTACGCGCTTATGCACGAAAGAAGAGTGCTGGACTTTTGACTGGGACAGGTATGTTTTGTTACAGATGTAAAAGCAAGTCTGTCTATGATGCATTTTCCTCATCAGACTGGACAAAAGCATATGTTAATTCAAAATAATTTTGAAGCTTTCACTGGTAAACAGAATTTGCATTTGCCATAGAACTTCAGCAACTTGTAAACAAGGTATGTTGCTGTTGTCCACTCTCATGTCTGATTTTCATTCTTAATGATTTGGTTTGGATCCAATACTTAAGGTATGTAAGCAAAACAGATGTTCGCTTCAATTCATTCTCCCACCATATCACAATTTTCAAAATGGCTAGCTGGCCTTCTCACAAATTGTTTTAAAAGTATCTCAAAAATCAATAAAAAAAAAACTTTTTACAGTAATTTTTACAAGTCATATGTTATTACTAAGAATAGTTAAAGTAGGAGAAGCAACTAATTTTACAATATATGCCTCTCTAACAACACAATATGTAGTTGATTTAATTTTTTATTTGGCTCACAAATCAAAAACTACCCAATCTGACAAGGAGTGAGTGTGTTACAACACTTGACACTGCTATTAATATATTTTTTAATTAAAACACGTTTCATGCTGCGATTCCTGTAATAGTTTATACTCTGATGCAGACTAATTTCTAGAGACTTGCAGTTTGCTTGGTTGTAGGCAAATTCCTGACTTCACTATGAGTATTGCTAAGATTAGTGGGGCTTCATATGATCAACAGCAGGCTAGGGAGCAGAGCCGGAATATAGTAGAAAATTGGGAGATAGGAAGTTTGGAATATTAATTAGTTAAGGGCAACCATGAGTTTTCAGGGTTTCTCCCCTCTCTTTAGCAAGTGCAGATGCTCGGATCAGATCATGCATTTTACCAAAGCATTATATACTTTTGATGAGTAGGTGTTACTCATTAGGCTAAGAACAGCCCATGGACCGACTCTGTTGCCTGTGGGGACCGTGGGCGGCAGGTCTTGCGCTGCGCTACGTCAGCGCTGCAGCGGAGGAGACTTGGGCGTTAGCAGATGGGGCGTGCAGGAGAACGCGCCAGTGATTCTGCAGGTGGCACCTGGGAGGGTAATGATAATTAAATGGAGGAGGGGAGGAGGCGCTGTGGCAAAGACGTTGGATGCACAGAGAGATGGGGTCCTTGTACCTCAGCTTCCTTTTTGCTAAATGAGAAAAGTTAAGGTTGTGTGTAAGATGCTCTGAGGTTTTTTAATCATTATTATTATGCATATGTTTTCTTAAGAAATTTATTTTGTTGATTGAGTAGTAGCCTACTCATCAGAACAGTTGGCCTTTTTTGTGTGTGTGTGTGTGTGTGTTTTTCAGGGATCTTAAAAAGACAACTCAGGAGTTTTGTGTCATTTGGACCTGGAAGCCATATAATATTTTATGTCATATAGATAAAGGCCTTTTATTGAAAGCAGTGACTTAAACTAAGACTTAAGTTATAGCTATAATATTATGCAACCAGCATATATTAACCAGTATTAATTTAGCTATTCCTATTAAAAGTTTGCAAACTTTGTAAACTTTGTGAACTTTACTTTTTGTTGGCTTTTCACTTGAAAAACCCCAATGAAAAGATTGGCAAACCAGAAAATATGCTTTTAAACGTTGGTTTTACTTGATATTCCACTATATTGTACTGTTTTTTTTAAGAGAATGACTAATACAAGATTTTACTAGCACACAGTAGTTTCAAATCTTGCTATGAGTGTTGCTCATGGGATCCCCACTTTTCTTACGAAAAAAGGTTGCATTTGAAAGCAATTTTGAGATGTCTTCAGTTTGTGTTCAGCTTTGAAGCTGTATGAAGACAATAGAATAAATTTTCACATTTTTTTCTTATATCTTCTAAAGCAAACATAGCTACCATAAAGAAATTATGTTGTTGGATACTTGTTCCACTTCTGGTTGAAATTAAATAATTTTATGCAAACATGAGTGCCATAATTCCTATATGATACACCGATTGTTAGGGGAACTATCTAGGCTTTACTGTTTAATAAGAGAAATATAGTAATCTATTCAAGTCACCAAAGCAGAAGTGCAAGTTTCCCTGGGCTACATTAGCTTGCAGACTCATGTTCTGCTCAGTTTTTCGCTGCTTTGTCTGCATATGTTGTCAGTATTGACTGTTACTAGACTGCCTTCCTAGCAGATGCCATGATTCCTCAGAATCTGTAATTTTATCACATTTAGTCAACTCTTATCCTAGTTTCTCAGAATGCAACTTGACATTTGTAGCTGTATAGTAGAAGTAGTTAAGCATAAGAGTCAATTTGGGAATGGACTCAAGAGAAAAAAAAAAAAAAAAAAAAAAACAGAACTAGGACAGTCTAGGCTGTTGGCTGTGGAAGCCTAGCATGTATTGAATGTAATTTCTGAATATAGTTATCCAGTTAGGATCTGCATAGCAGATGCCTAACCGTAGAAACACTTGCTTGCATAATTACATAATTTTATATTAGCAATTGCATGACTGTCTTTAACATTGCAGTCAGCTAAACTTTTGTGCTAAACCATCCAATTTTGAACAAGATAATGATTTAATCACTCATCTTGAATAGATGAGTGTTCCTGTTTTCTTTTGTGACCTGTTTGGGTAAATAGCATTTCTGTTTCTTGGAGCATGTCTGGATTGACTTCTGGGGATCTTTAAAATATCAGACAGGTCTATGCAGAATCTTCAAAATGCCTTTTGCTCTGCTTAATACAGTCTATCCAAAGCTTCCTTCCCTTTCTACTCTCTTGAGTTTCCTCTGTTGCCCTGAGGTCTCCTAAACCTTTCTTGCACCTCGGCTTTTTACATCTTCTATTTGTTGACTCTTCTTTTCATGTGCTCAGTCATCTTTTACCAGCTGTCATCCTCTGAGAATCATCACTTTTGTTTTCCTTTGTCTGCTTTTCTTGATGGAGACCACTTTTTCAGAAGTCTGGAGAAGAGTGAAATGCAGAGCAAGGAGTCTGACCTTCGAGCCGACAGCATAAAGAGTTAATAGCTCATGTGGCTACTATACTTCCAAGTAACTTCTACTATTACTTTGTCAAAATCAAGGGCTTTTTAGTGGCAATACGTAGGCAAAGAAAATAATCTGATATCCACTGGCTTCACATATCTTTATTCTGTGCTGTTACAGTTATAATTGATCAAGCAGCACAGTGAACTAACTAATATCCCATAAAATCTCTCAGGGAGCAAATTACTGGATTTTATTATTTTTTTTTAATTCTGATGATGAAAGATAGATAATGATTTAATTTGATAAATTAGTAAATAATGAATTGTCTTCCTTACATATTTAATTTTGAATTTTTAATTGGCAATGTTTTTAAATGGCTAATTAGGCCCATTTATGTATGCAATTATTCATCTTACACACTATGATTGCCTACACTACGTCTGTGTTTTGTTCTCTGGCAAAAGCAGTGAAGTCCTAATAAGGAGACCCAGCTTCAGTGTTCTGAAATTTAAGGTGCTCCCTTTGAGGAGATGTTGAGAAGCAGGACTTGGGCTGCTTGAAAATTAGCATGGTTGGATATTCGTTTTGAAGCTCAGACCAAGTGTCATAGAATGAAGGACCTCTAGTCGTGATTTTTATCTAATCCATGTTGTCCTGAGCATACTCATTTTAGCCTTCTATCTCCATCTTCTTGTAGTCTTTCTTGCTAAGCTGTCACTGAGGTGAAAAGCTTTTTATTATTTTTATATATATGCGTGTGTGTGTAGCTTTTTTACATAGCCTATATTCTGTTAAGCAGTATGGAGTGAGATTGGAGTGGGCTTTGTCAGAGATCTCTCCAAAGTGTGATCGTCTTGCGTTTCTGAAGTGGGTTGTTTCTCTCTGCTGTGCTGCACCACATGCGTTTGATGAAGTGGTGTGTGACCAGCTATTCCCAAAAGCTTTTGGATATGGCAACTACAAGAGAGCACGTGGCCAAACTTGAAGGAAGGAGGGTTTTTTTCATTCCCCTCTGCAGTGAATGGAGAACGATAGTTTGGCAAGCTGTAATAGCCACAAAGTAGGTGTAATGGTAGGTAGTGCATACCAGGTTTCTTGCCTTTTTCTGGCAGTTTGCTGCAATTGCGTCCTGAATTTTTCCCTGTAGTTTTCTAGCACTGTCATCTTGGTCTCTTCCTGAAAGTGCAAACTGTACACTTCCTGCCAAGATTATGCTTTGATTCCAGTAAAAGCACTAGAAGAACAGTAACAGTTTGGGACGCTTCGTATATAGGTGAAAGAATGGTGTGTTTTATTTGATGCTCTCAGTTCATGGTAAGCATCATATCGGTAGAGTACTTAAGCAAGTGTGTGCCTGTGACTTCATCTGAACTTGTTTTTCTGGACAGACAAAAATGAAATCAATGTGGCAGTTGCTGTTGCATGTCTTGAACTGGTGTTGAAATTATAATTTTCAGTCAGACTTCCCCCAGATTTATCTCTTTCTCCACATTTCTGTTTCAGTGGAATGACTTCAAAATATCTTTGTGCTACTTTGTGCCCCCTAAAATGTAATGAAATGTGTTCTAAAATGTAAAGAAATGTGTTCAATAAGTCAAAAGACAAAGGGGAACAAAAAATATCCCTTACAGAGCACAAGATTAGTATTAGTATTTCTCTGTTTTCTGTAACTGCTTCTTGCTAGGCTAATATGCAACTTTGAATCTTAGATAAGTTACTGTAAGAGTTCATCAGATGATCTGTTTTTTTTTTTCTTGATGTCTTTAACCGTAATATTTTCTTTTTGTTTAATAATTTTTCTATCTAGAGCATATGTCTTACATGACCCTGAGAAGATCCCCATTCTTTTGTTTTCTCACTTTCTTGGAAGAAGGTGACTTGGAGGGAAGTAGAAACTACTTTTTATGATGTATTAGGGCAGTTTCTGCAGATTTTTGTTGCTGTTGGCTTGATTACACAACAGTTAAGGATTTATTTTCCTGGGAGTTTACACAAACATTGAAAATTATTGGGATTCAAGAACTCTTACTATGTTACAGAAGACCAATTTAGGAGTAAGGAGGAGACTGTCTGAAGTGCTTGGGATGTTTGTGAGTAGGCTCAAGTTTCTTCATGGGAATGAGCATCTTAAATTTGCCAATGTAGAGGAAAATGAGCTGTTTTAAGTTTCAGGTAATTGTGGACATCAGCTAACTGGCAGCGGATGCAAGTCATGGATGCCTTTGCACTTTGATAAGACGATGGCTTCTTCTAAACATTTTGTTCTGCAAAATCTGTTAAGGCAAAGCTTTTGCTGTAATAACTGCTTAAGATACCTCTCCCCTCATAAAAACAGTTGTCTTCAAAGAACTGGTGTCTAGATTTCATCTCATTTGATCTCATCTTTCCAAAGGCTGTTCACATTCCTGACAATGCTGTTACTGATGTTGTAGTAGGTTTAATGTTTCTTGTACCATGTTCAATGGTAGTCTATAAAGTCTAAAAGATTAGTACTTTTTCTTCCTAATTATATAGAAATTATGCTTTTGATAAAAGCATGAAGTAGAAGAAATTCCATACCAGTTATCTAGATCACTTTGTCAGTGGTTATCTTGGCCATTTTTCTCTCTTTGGGTTATTTTCTTTATATATGCAAGCTGTTTTTGTTAATACTATCAGTTAAAAACATTGAGTCTCGTTCTCCTAGTGATGGACATCCTGCAGTGCCTGGGTAGAGCTGTGTACCTTGGTGTCTGCATTCTGAATTTAGTTCTCACGTGTCTTCAGGCCTCAAAGTCATCACATTTTCTACCGACTTACATTTTTTCAGGATACTATAGGAATCTTTGAATCTGAGGACATAATTGGGAAAGCTCAAAATGTGTCGCATTGGTTATTGGTAAATAGCCACATATGAGATGCTTGTTTGAAGAACAGAAGTGAAAGATGTAGTTGAGCCCATTTATTTATTTATTTTTCTAGTCTGTATGCTTTGCTTCAGCCGATGTGCTATGCTTTGGGTACTAAGGAATTTGCTCTGTTTTCTATTACATGAGTCAAAATTTAGCCAAGTAGAACACCAGTGAAAACTTTGAATCTTCCTGCTAAGGTGTTTCAGTAATATAGCATATGCCTTTTTGTATTAAAAATAATGCTTTTTACTGTCATAGATTTCTGCATAATTCTCATGTCAGTGTCTTGAGCTTAGGAACAGAATATAGCTAGATGTGCTTCCCTCTCCAGATAGTCCCAAATTTCTTGTTTTTTCTTGACCTTTATCATCATAACAATATTAACTCAGTCTAATCCCCTCCTCCCTCAACTTCAGGTGTTTCCTAGAATCTTCAGGTTTTCTTACAGACTCCTCTTTCATCTATTTGTGGGAGATACAGACCTTTTTAATGATTATCATACCCTCTTGCTATGTATTTCTTGTTCGCACATGTTATTTTAATACATAGTTTTATATGCTTAGACTGAATTAAACTAGTCACCTTGCTGTGCCTGTTGGTTGTCCTAATATCTGTGCCTACAGCAAAGGTTTATTGCTTATTTTTCATAATATACTATAGAATTCAAACAGAAATGAAGGGGGAGCTTCATCTGAGATTCTTAATATAAAAACAGAGCATTTACTTTATGTTGAAAATAAATGACATTTTCCATTCAAAGTAGAAATTCTTGATATAAGCTAAAAACTACACCTCTGTGCAGTTGAATAATCTGGGTGAACATGTGTGTGATTTTTATGCTGCTTGAATTACAGAACAAATTTGAAGACAAAGATTATGACAACATGTTAAGGATGAAAGGAAATTTCAGGTGGTGCTTTGTTTCTGAGTAATTCCTCTATAGGTTGGTAGACGTTTGCTGATTTTAAGATACTAATATAATGCTTAGAGTCAATTAGTATTTTAAAGAGCAAACATTGTACTAAACTAAGAAATAGCTTAACATGCTTTACCAGTAAATTTCTTAGCACACACTGTAATTATTTTGGATTTATCATATAATTAAACATAGAATAAGCAGGTAGAAGTCTTTTTTACCAGTGCCAGAAGGGATACTTGCTGAAAATCTCTGTTTGGCCTAAGACTGATTTAAGTATTGCTTTCACAAGTGGAAATTTCTGTCTTCTTAGCTTTAGACTGTAAGCAAAAGAAGTCAAGGTCAAGATCTGGAAGCAAGAAAAAAATGCTGCCATTACCTCATAGTGCTGATGAAGTTTACATACTCAGATGCAGGTACTTATGGCTACTTTATGTGAAAGAACACATTTTTAAGAGCTTGTTAATTATAATCATAAGAATATTTATATCCTGTAAATGCATGTGTGATGAAAACGAAGAACTGGAGGGAACTTACTAAGGGCTTATTTCCCTTAATTTGAGCAAGAGGACTTGAATCAGTTATACTTGATTACTAGATTGCTGCTCTTGCTAAAGTCCTTTTTGGGTAACGCTCTGTCCCCCTTCTCCCCCCCCCCGCCCAGAAAAAAGAAAAAAAGTTGAAGAGGTAAAGATTATCTCTAGTGTTATAAATATGAGGGACGCTTGAACTTTTTAACTATTTATTTTAATTATTTTTGTATAAATATATATACACACGTGTATGTATACGTATACTCAGTTATTACAAATGAAATCAGTAAGTAAAGCTTTTTAGTTGAAATCTGAGGAGCAAACTTTTAAGAAAAGTTTTCTGCAGAAATACTTCTTATTTAATGCCTCGAATTGATCATTTTTCAGTATTGCTAAATATATCTTGGTGGAATAATCTTAATATTTGCCCAGGTTTTGTGGTCTGGTCTTTCGAGGACCTTTGTCTGTTCAAGAAGACTGGATAAAGCACTTGCAGCGACACATTGTCAACGCAAATCTTCCACGGACTGGAGCTGGCATGGTTGAAGTCACATCACTACTCAAAAAGCCTGCTTCAATTACTGAAACTTCATTTTCTTTACTGATGGCAGAAGCAGCATCATAGACCAAGAAAACATTTTAAATTTGAATTGGATGTAAATTTGAAATACTTCATCTTTTTTTAATAAATTGCTACACTAAATTATGTTTATAAATCATAAAGAAAAAAGTGGATTACAGGAACATCAAAAATTGAATACTTAACAGTTACAGTAAGTAGTCTTTATATTTTATATAGGGTGGAAGATGTGTTTTTAAAGTTTCTTATGTTTTTGTCAGTTACCGTGTTCACTATCAATACAAGACCATTACATGTATGGCAGCCATTTTTAAATTGTTGCACATGGGTACTTAATGACAGATTTTAATAAAGTTTAAAAAAAAGAAAAAAAAAGAAACCACATTCTCTGCAGTGTTACCCAAATCAAGGTTCTGTTTATTCCAAAAAGAATTACATAGTAAAATAAGATATTATTATATTTTGTTTGTATGTATGTAGTGTTTTGTATAATACCAAGAACTGCTAATACAATTTACTTAACTTAGGGCATTAAATATCATGTACTTCATAGTTCAAGAGACTGTTTCATTCAAATAGGGCAATTAGTACTATCTAGGTGTGTAAGTGTTTTTGGTTTTTTTTTTTTTTTTTTAATCACATGAGGCTTTTTGTACTAAAAAAAAAGTGGAGGGAAACTTGTTTAAACAAATTTCTAAGAGAAATATGTACATAATACTGGAAATTTGTGGTAAGGAAATATTCTTTACTTCAGTTGCATTTCTCACTGACAATAAAGTGGTGCATCCATGCTACCTCCTACTTGTCAACAAAGATGGTATTTACCCTTATGTTTTTGTATCATAGTAGATTCAAATCCAACTTTCATTATTATAAAGCATCTTTTTGTTAACAAGTTTGTTTCTTTATGATGATTTACTTAAAATCTGACTTGCTTACAGAAGTTTGCCTCTACTATTTTATTTAACACTGTAGAAATGTACTAATAAGCATTGCTCACTACACGGTTTAGAGTAGACTTTTCATTTATAATTCTGTTAAAAGATTGATCATTTTAGAGAATTTGAACACAGATTGAAATGTTTCTACATATGAAGAGAATGTTTACAACTTAAAATTTAGAGCTCGTTTTGGATGTGATTATATGTATGAAAACTGTAACACTATGCTCATGCTAAGGACCTACTTACAGAATTACTGAAATAAATGTGCTGTGAGGATGGAAATATGGTGCAGGTGTCTTGGTCATGATAAACTGTGTTTGTTCACTTAAACTGTCTTCAGAACATGATTTTTGTTTAAATCATAAATCAGATTCCTCTACAAATCAATTCTGTATGCAAGTAACATTTCATTTTACTCATATAGGGTAATTAATACTGTAGTTAAGCCAAGGATATGCATTGATATTTTCTTTATATGTAAATAAAGTTAAAAGCAGTTAAACAAGAGGAGTATTTTGGTAGAGTATATACATACCTCACTGCCAGTGAAATTGCTTTCCTATGGTATATCTCCTTACCAGAAAAAAATCTCTAAATAAAAAGGTTTAAAGAAAATCTAAATGTCTATAATGTGAAGCATTTATTTGCATTGTGTGAATTAAGTTTGTGAAATTGATTTGTCTTGCTTGAGATTAGAATCGTCTCATGATCTTAAGTAAAAATATTTACTTGCAATAAAATGACTTGTTCACAGATGCATTACATTTGTTTGAGAAATATGAATAAACGTCTGTCTTCCTGTATGTATACAGTTGAGAGTTAATGCATAGGACTTGCTAATGTACTGGGTATAGTTGAGCGTCAGTACGCAGTGGTTACATGACAGCCCCTGAGATGGGGGCATCCTGTCACTACCAAGATCTTCAGTGCTACAAGGAGGTTTACAGTTAACGACCTTTATTGTCAAATTATTGCCTAACTTTTTAAATGGAGAATACATGTCAGTACACTTAAGGGCTGGGGAAAAAAATGGCTTTAGAAATATGAGGATAGATGGCTAGGATGTGGGTGCATTGCAGACAACATACAAGCAACTGAACTTCTGGATTTGCAGGTGACTGGGGATTCTGTATGTTACAAACATATTGAAAGCAATATGTTGGAATGGATAGAAGATAGAGGCAAGTGATCAAATCATCTCAAATGTTCATCATGCTTTAATAGAGTGCTTGTTTACTCTTCTCACAAAAGGTGCTAATGAGAGGTATGCATATGAGCCATATCATATAGAGTTTAGCAGCAAAGTTGACTAGATTCGTAATAAATATCACTAAATTTATTATTTAATTCACTAAACCCAAGTAGTGAATTGTGTTGCATAACACCAGCGTGTAAGATTTTGTCTGAAGAGCATGAAACTCTAATTCTGATTATAACTCCCAAACGAGAATCTCCAGTAAGGATGCACCGATGGTCTAAAATATATATAATATAAAAATATCTATTCATTACTTTTATGTATTCTTTAGCCTGTAATCTTTTCTTTAGTCTCCAAGGGGGGATTTTTTTTCTTGGTTCCTGTTACTTGGAAATCATAGAATCACAGAATGCTCAAGATTGGAAGGGACATTTAGAGGTCATCCAATCCAACCCCCCTGCACACACACGGTCACCTAGAGCACGTGGCACAGGACTGTGCCCAAGCGGGTTTTGAAGATCTCCAGAGAAGGAGACTCCACAACCTCTCTGGGCAGCCTGTTCCAGTGCTCTGTCACCCTCACTGTTAAGAAATCTTTCCTTAAGTTCCTGTGGAACTTTTGATGCTTCCGTTTTCGGCCGTTTCCTCTAGTTCTGTTGGTGGCCACCACTGAAAAGAGGCCAGCACCATCCTCCCCACTGCCTCCCTTGAGGTACTTATAGACACTGCTCAGGTCCCCTCTCAGCCTTCTCTTCTCCAGGCTGAACAGGCCCAGCTCCCTCAGCCTCTCCTCATAGGGCAGATGTTCCAGGCCCCTGATCATCCTTGTGGCCCTGCGCTGGACTCTCTTCACATCCCTCTTGTACTGTGGGGCCCAGAAATGGAGACTTTCTCTCAGTACATACTAGTAGATATAAAAGTAGAGCTATGGAGAGTCTAAATCTGGTAGGCAATTAATTCTATCACTGTACGATGATCTTGTGCTATACTTGAATGTCAGAACTAGTGATTTATTTTTTGAGGAATCTTTTATTTGCTGCAGATGCTGGAGAGGCTCAATTTTGCTGAAGAGCTGGACAGTTGGAATTGCACATACCTCTTCATCCTAACTGTATTGTTTTGGGTTAAAAACAGCAATGACATTGTGTTTGGTGACCTAAAGTTTTTTTCTGTTAGTGTGCTTCTTTTTTTGTGCTATTTGCTTTGTTTTGTTTTCCCTCATCACAATCTTCTGTAGCTCTAGAGTTGCATTTTGGCTATCATTCCTGGTTCCTGGTGAAGCTCTGGTGAAGCTGCCTCTGGAAAACTATGTGGAGGGATTGGGGGCATTTTTAGACAAACTTGGGTGAGTATAGAAGTTCAACGCCTGTATTTTGTAAGAAGAGTATGTCCTCTAGTTCAATGCTATTTTCAAATAGTGGTGTCTTTCTTCTTTTTTTAAAAGAAAACCTAAAAATAAAGCTTTCTGCATTTTTTGGAGAGATTTCTGCAGAGCTTTCGAAATTTGAAAAGCAATTTGGAAGCGCCTTTGACCACGGCTGCTGAATCACCATTCATGTGTTCAGCTTGCGTGCATGGAAAGCTAGAGACCAAGGCAAGTAGATCCCGAACGTCCCTGGGCCGTTACCCTGTGCTTCGGTCGGATTGTGCAAGTGCATTAGGTGAGCTGTACCCACAAACGTACAATGTGCTGCTCTGCCTGCAGGTCTTGCTCAGGACTCGCCTTAGCCTGACGGAGGTGCTAGGAAATAGTAAGTGACTGTCTTTGGAGAGGATGTAACGGGGACTTTGCGTTTTGTACAGACCTTTTGTACTGTCGATCATCCTGCATTTCAGCAGTGCTTTAAAGGGGCTATCAATTACATTTTTACGTGATTCTCAAAACCTACGGAAGTTAGAGACCCTGCTGGCTGAACTAGTGTGGGAAACTAACAGTAAATAACAAGTATTTGCTTTGAACTAAATGATAAAGGCCACAAAAGCCTATTTGTTTGAGGGCTGTAGTTCACAGATTTTTTTTTTTCACAATAGTTAATGGTTTGAATAAGCATCAAGTTCATATTGCCAAAATCAATTTATAAAGTTTTAACTTCATTTTAAAATTATTTACGTTCTTAGGGTAGTATTTATTAAAAAAAAAAAAAAAGGCATAGTGTGATCCACACCGCTTTTATTTGTAGGTGCCTGCAACACAGGTAGCAATTTCAATGTAATGGAAGCTTTTCTGCCATGGTGCTTGGTCTGCAATCTCATGCTATGAAGTGTTTCTTTTTAACCCTGCAGGCTTCCTGGCGTTTCCCCTTTGTTGCGAGGTTAGTGGCAGAGCAGATAAAGCATTTGTGACTAGGAACTGCTTCCTGATAGAGCTGAAAGGCAGAGAGAAGGCTTTGCTGGCTGCGGCCTCCTGAAAAATGGGACAAATGAGGTAGGGAAATGCTATCTATGTTCTGAGAAGGAAGGTGAGGGGCTGAAGAAAGACTGCAGAGGCAAATGCCCAGACTGAAGCTCTAGCTCTCATCTGACAAATAACAGCAGTTATCTACAGATATTTTCCTTCATCCTTGCTCCACAAAATCTAGATTTGCTATTGATTCCCCCTGGCTCCCAGGTGTGTTTGGTTCCTGAGTCCACTCTGGAAAATCCCACCAGTGTCTGCTGTGGCTCTGAGATTCCTCTTTGATTTGCCACATTTCCAGCTGTACCATAGAAAGATGCCCATCTATACCATAGTTTTTGACAGCCTAAGAGCAAAAGTAGAGGAGTTAATCACATTTAGCATATAATAAAAACTGACTGGAAGAGCCAGATTTTTTTTGGTCTTGTGAGGCTCGATACTTTGGCCTTGTTGCTTCTTACCTCTATACTATTACACTATAATTTGGTAACCTTGTATATAAAGAGAAAAAGCAAAACAAAATTTCCCTGCAGTTTTTGTCCCCTGTTCTACTATTGCAGTTTGAAAAGGACAGAATTTTTTAGTCAGCTTGCAGACATTTTATGAAACATTGTGGTACTCAAGTGTGTCAAGTAGAAGAATCTTGTGGTTGGAGAAGTTGCTGTCTGTGACTCAGGTCGGTGTCTTCTGGTTTTGAGTACAGCTTGACCTACCGTGTGGGCTGGAAGGGTCTGTGCAGGGTGTCACAGGGGAACGTGTGGAGACAGGAGCACTGTTTATTTGGCTGAAAGGGAGCAAATGCCTTGAGGAATGCCCTCTCTAGGTAAAGTTAGTTACACAGCCCTCAAGGAGCTGCCATGTGCAGGCCCCTCTAATGGAATGAAAACCAAACCAAACAGCATCTTGTTTCCCATGAGACCCAGGGGCCTCAGGAGCTTAACTCCTGCTGCTGGTCCAGGGAGAGGGGAGGGAAGCAGCACCCTCCAGCACTACCCACGGTGCTGCAGGGCTTCACATCCTCTATTTCCAGTAAAAAGTGTCCGGACTCAGAAAACTTGATGCTTGCATAGTAGATGAGTAGATAACACCTCTAATCGAGTGCTCTGTTTTCATGGATCTTTAAACTAGAGCAGATGTGAATCATCGTTCTGTTAAACTCCTCCAAATACAACTGCAGTCACTGCTCTGACAGCAAATGCCAGAGCTCTGAGTCCTGTTGTCCTCTTTGAGACAGCTTTGTATGAGTGATGGATGAAGCAGAACGGAGGGTAACCCGATTAACCCGTGTTTTAACCAAATAAGGAATTGCATGTCATCCAGGTAAAAATCGTACTGACGGGAAATAATTCTTTCATCTGTGTCTTCCATGGGAAAAAAAACCAAATGTATCTGAAAGCACGAGAAAAATAGACTTACTTGAATAAAGAACTGGAAAAAGGGGAAGGCTGTAAGCCTGGAGGTGCAGCCTGTGGTCTGACATCCAGCTGATGGCAGCATTTCTTCTGCCTCCAGCTGGGGGGAGCGCGCTCATGTTCTGGCCTCTTGGCAAGGAGGAGTTCAGGGCAGAAGCTATCCTTGTTTGAATATTCCTGGAATACATCCAGCTCCACACTGCCTAAGAAATAGGCAGTGGTAGGGAGGAAAAGCATTCAATCCAAGCTCTTGTGTTGGGCATCAACTCTATCCGTTCCCTTTGCCATATGAAGGGCTTTTCATGTTGCTTTTTGGAGGTGCTGCCTATAAATCAGTAGATGTTCAGTTTTGACATGAGCAAGTGAGCTGCTCTCCCCCCGCCACATAGTCTAGTCACAGATTTGATGCCAAAATCTTAATTTTCCACGTTTTGTTCTTAGAGGGATTAGCATTAATTGCCTCAAAAAATCTCCCATCTCTTTTACATCTACAGTTTCTTGCCATTTTCTTCTAATCAAAATGGTCGCTGCTACTGAAGCTGCTCTGCTCTGTCTTAGCTGATCTGAGCTCATTGCTAAAGCAAAGACCTCCTAACCCAGAACATAAATGTTCTTCCAGGCCTGAAATTTAGTTATTTGCCCCCAGGGATAGTCCTTGTGTACTTTTGGAGCTGTTACGCTGACTGCTTCCACTGTCTTCATTCCTGTCTTGCTTTGTTTTCCCTCTCTTATTTTCGTTCACATCTTCATTCTTCTCCCTTTGGTGTCTTTCTTAATCTTTATGACTTGATTTTATCATTGGTTGCTACTCCAGTACAACCAGTAGTTATTACCTTCTGAAGGATGATACTTTGCTCCCAGAATTTTATGGGAAAGATGTACGCAATAGCACGCTGCTTAGTACTCCTAAAAACACATCTAATGGTCTGATTCTCATCTATTTTATAGGGGAAACACTGGCTGTCTTTTGCTAAGTGGCAGGTGTGAAAGGAGAACCAGGAGGTTCTTATTTAGGTTTTTAAATTACTTTGGAAGGAAAAGTTGTGGCAGGGGGCAAAATCTTCCCATTTGCCCATTGTGACTTCTAGAGCTTGCTCCGATGTCTAAAGCTACTATTTTGCCTCACAAGTACCATACACACAGTGACTGAATCCATAAAAGTAAGCATTTTATTCTCCTGGTATTGTGTTCCTGTTTTATTTATATAATAATAATAAAACCACCCTACCTTTATTTTATTTTTCCCTGGCAGCCTGAAACCAATTAGAAAATGAAGCCTTTGCTTGAATAATTTTTCTGAACAAGCAACTGATTGACTCCTGTGAGTAAATGGTAAGAAGGATATGTATTACAAAATGGTGAAAACACTGAAGGTAATCTCAGCATATGTACCACCAAATGGTGAACACAATAGATTTCATGTAATCCTTATAAAACTAAAGCATAATTTCAGATTTTCATCTGGAAATGTGCCAAAAGGTCTGAGCGTACCCATTCTCCCCCACCCCTGCTGTTAGCAGCAAACAAAATCAGCAACCTGCAGGTTAGCATAATTTCTTGCAGTATGTGGCAGCTGGCACATAACTTAATAAAAGGTGGGGAGGGGATGGGAAAACCCTGATTTTTTTAAATCTCCCTTGCTGTAACATGTGTTGAGCATCAGATTATAGATGTTGTGTGATGGTACAAAATACATTTTCTTCATGTTACCTTAGAAATTGAAAGTAGCAGGCAAGTTGCAGGGGAGGGATTGTTTTGCCTGTGCACTAGATTTATCTGACACGCACTACGTGGCAGTTACATCTGCAATAGGGGGAAAAAGAGTCTTATTTGGAGCAGTAATGTGCTCACCTTGTCATCTTTCAGATTTCAAAGGTCCTTGCTCCCTCGACAGAATGAAAATGTCAGTCTTGGCTACCTAGTGCCAGGCACTCAACTATTCTCCTGGTTATAGTGAGAGATGGGAATGGGCAGTGGGAGCTCAGCATCTCTGCCAAGCCTGATTTTGAATCTAGGTGCTTTATTTCAGACTCCTATTTCTGTAGAATCTGACCTAGGTAACAGATCGCTTCTGAAGTTACTGTTATTATTGTGCACAGAGAGGAAACTCTGATCTTTCAGGCATCAAAATAAAAATCGAGCAGTTACTGAAAATTAAGCCAGATTTATTCAAAACTTCAACTGCTTCATGCTCCAGCTGCCAGCGAGCTGCAGCATGTGCTGCCTGCAGCCAGTGCGAATATTCACTGCTGTCTCGGAGAGCTCATTAATCAATGTAAGTAATAGATGCACTTCCCCTACTTTTTTCCAGCTTTCCCTGCATGCCCTTTCTCTGGCCCTTCCCGCTAATCCTAGGAAAATATTGGCTGGTAGTTTTTTTACCAAAAAAAGGGAAAAAAAGAGTTCTCATGAGAAGCCCATGTTTGTTCTAGACTGCCATGTGAAACTGGGCTTTGGTACCTGCCTCTGCCGTTGCGGGGCTGGCTGCTTCCCTGCCGGCGTGCTCTGCATCCATGGGCTAATGGCACCGACCTCCGGATTATACCTAGGAGCGAAGCCAAGTGACATGAGCAGCCGTGTGTCCTTGTGCCGCGCTGGCGTTCTGCCTTGGTCAAGAATCAGAATGATTTCCATCTTACTCCGCTGGGAGGTTACGCAGAGAAGGTATGAAACCCGCCTGTTACTCGGGTATGGTCAGTGCTGGACAGCAACAAGGTATGAAACCCGCCTGTTACTCGGGTATGGTCAGTGCTGGAGCAGCAGATGCAGACGGGCCTGGCAGAGCAGGGGCAGCGGCTGCGCTGGGGACCTGCTCCCTGCCCCTTCCCCAGCACCGTCCCTCCTCGAAGCCCAGTGAGCTCTGACCACCACAAGGTTGGCAAGAGCATGGGTAGCACAGAGGGATTGTGACTGCTCCCAAAAGAAAACGTTCAGAAAAGGTCCCCCAAGTCATCGGAAGTGGGTGAAATGCATCTCATTTAAGATACTCTGTTTGGTAAGTTGAGAGGTGGAGAACAACAAGAAAAAATACACATTTTTGAAAAACAGGAGCAACTGACCTTTTCTTTCATGGGAAAATATACTGATATTTGAAGATGAGGTGGTATGTAAGGAAATAGCAAATGTAATAATTTAATTGTACTTTGGGAAGCTTAAACAGATATATCTGGAGTTTCTAAAAATGAATACATACCTGAATATTTTGTCCCCCAGAACAGGAAGCAGCTTATGTTGTAAAATGTGAAATGCAAGGAAAAAAAAAGAGAGAGTTACCTCATTAATTTCATTACAATCCTGCAAAACACAGTAATTTCCCATAAAGCAGGAGGGATAGAGAGCAGCGGAGCATCCGTGCAGTGCAGTGAGGCTAGTGATTAGAATGTAGCCAGACAAAACCACAAGGGGGTATGTAATAAAAGAAAGCTTTAATGTGATTTAAATACCGTGACGGAGTTGCATTCAGTGACAGCCTGGTCACCAAGTGCGGCGCGACATCATCCTCTATAGAGATGTAGCCCTGCAAAAGACTCCTGCATCCGCCATCTGGCTCCGGCTCCAGCAGCCCAGCTCCGCAAATGACACGTGGCCCTGCGGGACGTACCACATTTGCTTAAACATGGACACATCATCTTTTCATAACAAAAGCTTGGGGATGGCCCTGATTTTACGTCGTGTGGGAGTATGTCACTTAAGAAAGATTAAATCCAAGGTAGAGTGCATTTTGAACACAAACCTACAAATCTTCAGGAGCTTTTATTGTTCACGAGTGCCGTGGGTGCGGTATTTGCTGCATAATGTGGGTTACGGGGAAGCACTGCACTCTTATTTAGAATAGGCAGTAAAGATATCACACACATCCTGAGTTCAAAAAGCCTTGCAAGGCCATGCAAGTTGAACTTTTTTTTTTTTTTTTTAATAAATATAGGAGCCATTTGGCAGAGTTCTGCTTTTAAAGTCTTTTAAAATGCACTAATTTTCCCACTGTTTTGTGTCTTTACTCTGTTTTTTGTAATGGTCTAATTTATTCTGTCCAGTGTGTGAATAGTGGGGTGCTAATGGTGCTGGGGTTGATTTATTTGCTTCAATTTTTTAATCTGCTCATTGTCTACCTAAATGTTCCTAAAATGTGTTGTGTGCCTGTTGCCGTTCTCTAAAGAACAACAAATGTAGTTACCTTATTCTGGTCCTTGAAGAGAGACCATCACAAGCAGCGCATGGGGCAGGCACCTGTTTGAAGTCCCAGCCCCAAAGACGGTGGCTTTCCTGGAAGTCGCTCCCCTCTTTCCGAAGGGTTTTCAGTTACTTCGCTCTCTGCTTTTCTTTTCATCGGCTCTCCTGGTCACTGTTGGTGCACATTTCTCTCCCCTGAATGTATCCCTTCTAAAAACACTGGGGTTTTTTTTGCTTTTTGTTGCTTGCTGTAAAAGGAGTAGACTGCATTTGTGTAGGGCTTTATTTGGACCTCACAACTTCTGTTATTCAAAACTAATGTAAACAAATCACTGGATAAGTTACAGAAATAGTAAGTGTTAAATTTTGTTTTGAGACGTAAGTCAGTTTCAGGAATTCACTTATGTAGAGGACAAAACACCAAGATGAAAGGCACAATTTAAAGGCAAATGAGATATTGGCATTGCAGAAAACCCGAACATCAAAGAACTGAACAGAGATAAATGCCCAAGTATGACAGGAAATTAAATGTTAGGGAATGCTAGAGATCCCTAGAACAATCTTCCCGCTTCTGCTGAGACCTGTGAAACGCTCAACATTACGAATGGTTGTGCAAGCCAGATATATTTTCCTCATGTTTTCTTCTTGCTTTTTCTCAGCACATAGATGGCAAAAAGAAGCAGAGCTGTTTCCTGCCTCACCTCGGGCTGCAGCAGCCAAAGCTTCTACCACAGGAGATCCCTCAGGGAGTGAAGAGTCTTGGTTCCAAATGGGAGTCTGGCGCTGAGGAAATCCAGGAAGCTGCTCGGCCAAACGGGACCGCCGGCCTGACAAATCCGCGCTGGGGCCTGGGGCCTGGAGCTGCGCAGCTCCCTCGTGGCGGCGGGACGGTCACAGACACCAGGGCCCCGTCCGTGCTCGCTGTGGGCCCGCCCGGCCTTCGGGAAGCCGCCTCGGGACCTTCTCCGGGGCTGGCGGCGCAGAAGGTAGAGCCGCTGCCCCTGGGTCCTCTTCTTGAAGAGCAGGTCATGTCAAACACTGGGGCTGGGGCGTTGGTGGAGCTGCAGGGCGGCAGTGCAGCTGCTGCTCAGGAAATGAGCTGGTGTTCCTGATTTTTAGGTTGTGCTTTTCCCTTTACAGTATCACTCTTGTGATACGTTGATTAGCAGGCATGCCTGCTAATGGGTAGGATCAAGGCTCAGATTAGCTGATTGAGCTCTGCTGGGTATGATCTGGAGTAAAGAACACTAATGTGGTTTTGGAGCTGTATATCTCCAGACAATATTGATCTGTGGTTTTCTATGACTTTCTGTCTTACACTTTACACTTGCCATTGGTTGCTACTGTTTTTAACGAAAGCTGGTAAAGAGCGCCTCCGGAGTTTTCTGCATGCTCCAAGATGGAGGGAGGGAATAATACAAATAAGTAAATTGTGAAGACAAAAGAAAGAAGGATAGTCAGAAAAAAATGTCAGTAACCATGCTGGGTAATCACTCTCTAGGTCATTGCATTTCCGATTATCTTGAGCACTGTTTAAACATGCCCTGGGAGTTGAGGGAAAGCATCTCTTTTGCATAACATTACAATAAAGTAACTTAGAGACCCCAAGATCCTTTCCAGGGGTCACTGAATTACAGTGCAGTAATTCCAATGCCCCATCTAATGGTTTGATGGGGCATCTGGAAATTATATCAAACAGGCTCATGTAGGTATGGGCAACAAAAAGGGAAAGCAACAGCTGACCAACTATATAACTCATTTACTGTGTCCTACAATAAGGCTTGCAGAGAAATATATGGAGCAGATGGGCAAGATATGTTCCTGGCCGTATGTGCTGGAGTCCTTTAATAAACAGATACAAGTGAAAGCATCCTAAGGAATCCCTCATTAGGGCTCTTGGGCTGTGTTAAAAGATAAAATACGGCTGCTGAAGAGGATTCGTGAACCTTGAAATAAAAATGTCATTGATACAATTAAAGAATAATATTTGTCACTGTTATAGATGTAGCACTGTTACAGATGTAGCAACCTCCAGCACACCTTATAAAAGATCAGGATGATGTAATTAGAGCAGCTGGTGCTCCAAGTGAGACTAAATTTAGTGTGCCCCATATGGGGTTAGAAATAGGGATGTCCTTTGCAGGGATTTTCGCTAACCCATGAAAGCATTAACATTTTATGCTGCGCTTCAAAGCAGGACGCCGGTGAGATGGCGCTCGCTGATGGTTGTGGGGGGTTGCGGATGGGCTCCCAGGCCACGGCTGTGACCCTGCCAGGCTGCGCTCGGCCGTAGCTGGTGGGGCTGGATGCTGCGTGGGGAGGGCGGCTTCCCTGCGTCCTCAAGGAGCCCGTGCAGCAGTGATGTCCGGCCTCCCTGGCCCCAAGGGCAGGGGGACCCTGGTTAAACTGCGCTGTGACTTGTCAGCGCTTGAGTTTCCCCCTTGCTGAGGGGGGTTGTGGGGAGCCGCGTTTGGCTCCGTGGCTCTTTGATGCTGCTCTCACACTGCGTCGAGGGTGCGCAGACCCAGCCCGAGGATTTGGGGCTGAGGGCACCTGAGCTTGTGTGGCTTCCTTGAGTGCTTGCGGTCGCTCTGGACCTTCACGGCCGGGGGAACCGTTCATCATGCAAAATAGCATCGGGTCGTGGTTTTTTTCATCTCCTTCACAGTTTCAGAATAAAAATACCATGAGAAGACAGACTTACTGTTTTTGTCCCATTTAATGTATTTTGACTGTCACGGAAATTAAATGAAACATTGAGCATACATATGTGCTCACGTGCACATTTGTACAGGAAATACAAATAATTTACAACAATATTCTCCCACTGACTTAAGCGGGTATAGAAAAAACAGATGTTTATTACTTTTGAGATGAATGTCTGAGGTTACCTTGATGGATTGTGATTCATGTTATTCCCTAGAAGAAGTTATTCATTCCATGCTTTCAAGTCTAATAGTAACTCTGAAATTTTGAGTTTTTTTTTTTTGTCTTTTCTAAATTTAGTGTAAAGGAGATACAAAGTTAATTCTAGAAAGAGTGTTTTTCCTTTATTTGAGCATACTGTCAGCGCTCTGATCACTGTACTTGTATGTCTTATTCCGCCTTCCATCTTCTGTCTGTTCTGTCTCTTATGAATACAAGTTCTTTAGAAGGGAAGCAGCCTAGTTTTGTGTCTGTGTAGCTTTTGGTACTAGGGTTTTCATCTGAAGTCTCTAGTCAGTAATACAAATAAACAGTAATAATCAGAGTGATGGTTTGTACTACGCAACTATAAATCAGATATACAAAGAGCCTGACAAGATGTGGCTGGTTAACAACTACTTTTTTGGAGGGGGGTTGGAAAAAGTTGTTCTCATGGGGTTATTTTAGATGGTTTTGTGTCATGATTATCTTCTTGTGTGATAGCAGTACATTATAAGATTTATTTAATTTATAGCATTTGGGCCATTAGCTATGAGAAGCCAGACACGCTAAATTATATAGTGTATAGAGCATATGATTATGATAGGAGGAGAATAATGTTACTGATGTGAGAGTATTGAAAGGCCTGAAGCCCTGTTTTATTATTCTGTAAATATGGTGTGCTAGAGGCTCCTAAAGCAAGATGAAAGTACTTTTTTTTTCTTTTAATGTTCATTACAAAGGAGTCCTCCGCACACTTGAATGGGTGAATCCACTTCTCTGACTGTGCTTCACATGGCCCCTTGTTTAGAGAATCCCCCGAGGTCAGCGGCAATAAAACATTATCAAATACTGAGAAGTGATACACTTCTATGTGCTAACCAGGGTCTGCCCACAAGAAGTGTCAGGTAATTTATTTACCTCCTAGAAATAAAAAGCAGGAATTGAAGAAAGTAGTACATTCCTTTCTATAGAAATCTGTGGTAGAAAACAATTTAAACTAATTAATAAAATGATGAAAATTACTTAAAATTTGGAGAGGAAAAAAAAGTAAAGTTGAAGTGCTAAGTTTTCTAAATGCAAAACAAGACTTCAGTTGCTTTCATTGGTGATAGTGGAAAATGATACATATTAACTATATATGAAAAGCTTTCTTGCATAAGGAAGTATATGCATAAGCATATGCATAAGACTGGTGGTTTGACAATTTTAGGTCTATATTCAACACTGTATAACTAATTCCTGGGCTAGTGTAAACTGATCATGAAACTATTTGTAATTAAAATACAGGAAAAAAAAGATAAAGAAAATTCTTCTTTACATCAATCTTTAACATTACAGGAAATAAAATAGATAAACCTGACTAGAGGAACAATTTTAAATTGTAGAGAAGTGTGATTAAAGGACTGAGATGAGATTTACGTTTAGAGAAATGCAATATATACTAAATTGGGCAAAAATTATTTAGCACACTTGATTATTTACTGTGAAAGAAAATGATTTTATTAAGACTATTTGAAAACTCAGGCTTTCTCACTAAATGCTTTCTATTTTATTTGTTTGTGCATGTAGAGTGACAAAACGAAGCCACAATGTTTGGGTTTCTGGCCCTCTGTTGTGAAGTAGCCCAGGGATTATGATCCATAGCCAGGAAGGGGGACTGAGGTCCTGCTTTAGTTGTGGACACCCCGATGACCTGCATCCTGGGACGTGCTCTAAGCAGTGGGGTGGGTGCATTACAGATGCTTTCAATCTGCTGAATCTGTTCCACTTGTCACAGGCCTCCTCGGCGCTCAGGCTGGAAGCGCGGCCGCTCCTGCAGGAGATGGGGGGGTCTGAACCACATTCCCGCGTCCAGGTAAAGCCCAAACGCCGCCCAAGAGGGACGGGGACGAGAGGAGACGGAGCGAGTGCCCCCCTGGTGCACAGCCTGTAACGCGCTCCTCCAAGACAGGAGATGAAGGTTCAAAGCCCTTCAGGCAGAGAAGGGGCTGAACATGGATCTCCCACATCCTGGGTCAGTGCCCTAATTACTAGGTTAGTGGATAAAAGGGGAATGACAGCAGCTGTGGAGAATCCAACCTCTTATTTCCCTTTTTTTTTTTTTCATTGCAAGTGCATGAAATAAGACATTTTGGCTCAAGCAAAACACTTCTGATGCAAAACTTAATGTTTTTGTTTTGTTTCAGCAAAGAAAACTGAAAACTATTATTTCAGATTGATCTGAATGGAAGGTTTTGCTTTTTATGAGTTGATTCAGTTGTTTTATAGAAGGATCACTTATAGCAAAAAAAAAAAAAAAAAAAAAAACAGAAGTATTTAAAACATATTTTGGGCTTTGTCAGAGAGCAGTTGCCTGTAAAATCACAGCCTAAACCAAGTTTCAGTAATGCAGCTGTGCCCAGGATTCTGCTGCAGCAAGGCTGCTGTTGTGAAATATGCGTACGTAGCATCAAAACACTCTAGTCCAAGGCACTGAATGCTACAGGGTACGTGGGTAAACTGATTTAGAAAAAAAAATAATAAGCAAGTGGAAATCTATATTCAGTTAATGCCTTTCACCAAAAATCTGTCAAGCAGCAAGTGTTTGCAGGAGTTTAGGGTTTCGTGTGCTTAGATGCTTTCTTTGTACCTGGACAAGCCAGCAGATGATATAATTCCTACACTTCCATTAAATATAATCACTGGAATGAAGATAGGGGTTCTGTGAGGGCCGGGAGGATCAACATCTTCAGACAGAAAAGCTTAAACAGTGCTGTGAATTCTGTTAGGTGAAAGTGAATTATAGACAACTTTTACTGTACTTCTGAAATATTCAGAATTGTGTTTCATTTTGATTATTCATCTAGTATTTGGGAGTCAGCCATCACGGCCCACATGGCTGTAGAAGGCAAAAGTACATGGTTATTCTACTTTTATTGTTCTCTTCTTTGTGCCACGGTGGGATCCAATTGGTCTGTTAATTATATTTTATAAATGATCTAAATGTACACGGAACATTACAACAGGGAAAATATGACAAGGACAATGCTATCGAGCAAAATCCCCGTCTTGGGAGCTTGCTGTCTACAGACCTGGATATGTACGTTGTGCCCAGGCAGAGGAGCGTGTAGATGGTATCTCCGCCTGGCTTAGCACAAGACTTGGGGTCCTGGCAGATAGAAAGAAGGAGCTGAGAATTGAACCGAGACTCCAGAGACAAAACATTTGGGTTTCAGCATTGCTGATGAGTTTCTGATGCCCTGGAAAACCCTTTGGAGGCAGAGGTGGGAAGGATTTGAGTTCTTTTTTCTAAGCAATGGAAAATGTTCTAGTTTTTTCCTATTGGGAAAAAAAAAAAAAAAAAAAAAGCTGCAAGAGTTTACATTTTTGTCTGTTTTAAAATGATAATTAAAAAACCAAGAGCCAAAAGGATTTGGGTGCCGAACTAAATATTTAGTAACTCATACAAGCATTGCTTAACACTTTCAGGTGCTACAAATATATTCTGTCAGGATTAGGTCCTGAAGGGACGCTAGGAGGAGAGGTGTTTGAAAGGAACATATGGAATTTAGTATGAAATAAAACCTCAAGTGGTGGCAGGTCTACTGCTAAGGAGCTGTCTGGAGCAGAGGAAGCCTAGAATGAATGCAGCAGGAAGAAATAGCAATTCAGTTATGGCCATGTTAAAGTAATCCATGCAGTCATTTCCTCCTGATGAGAGCATGTAACACAACCCCAAACCATGCCTCTTGTCAGAGGGTGGAAGATGAAGGCAATACCTGTGTGTGCACGTTGTGGGTAGAACAGAGATGTGAGACACACAGGGCCTCCTCTATCTTAACTCTAGCCCTGAGCCCAAGGTCCCCAGGCCCAGTGCTGGCTAAACTGCACATATGGTGCTAGCACCAGGCTGCACGTAGCGCTGCGTTCCCTTTGGCCGGCCCTTTTTGGCCCCGCTCCCCATGGGGCTCTAGGCTTTCCCTTAACCATATCCCTACTACTCCCAATAATCTGAAGTGGCTCTGCAGGCCACCAAGCCAAAGGCTCAAAGCCTCATACTGTTCTAGAACCAGTCTTAACATAGCACCACTCTATCTCAAGTAATTGTGACAATCCTAAAGACCCTTAAGTGAAGATCTCTCCTTCCCTCTCCTCAGCAAACTGCAGTTGGATGTGAAAATCTTTCAATCCACAAACATCTTAGCTGTGTGAATGCTACTGAGTCACAATTAAACCTGTAAGTTTAAAGTCTCACCTAGCATTTTCAGTATTTAACTGGACTGTATTATTACTATCTGATATGTTCCTAAGCTCAGTGTATTTATTACGACAGAAGAGTGGTGTGTGAGGTGCTCAAGTGTCACAGGGTTATTCCAGGGTTGTTTGTTTGTTTGTTTGTTTTTGCTTTGCTGTATTTGAGTTGTGTGTGGCCTCTGTTGCATTTCATCTCCTGTCAGTCTTTGTTCCTCTTGTTCATGTTCTCTGGAGTTTGGTAATGGTTGTGGACTTCACTGTCACTCACCCAAATGTGTGGATTGTTCTTTGTTGTTTTGGGGGTTTTTTTGTTGTTGTTTGTTTGTTTGTTTCTCCTGTGGCAAATGTTTTTAAATCTGAAGGGGCTGTCATAGACTTCTTCAGTTAAAATGGTAGTTGGAATCCCCATCACATCTGGTCTGAGGTTTCCCAGCACTTACACAGAGATTGATTGGTCATTTTTTACTGGAGACTAAGGGTGGGGGGGAGGGTGCAAAAGGCCACTTCCTTGTTTGTATCCAGTGTTTTTTTGCAAGGAAATTGTCAGGATAGGCAGCATATCTTTCATACTTTGTCTCTTTATCAGAATCCAAGACAGCTGATGACATTTTATTGGGCATTCATTTTAGATCTGCTGAGCCCACAAAAATCAATAGTTTTCCATTATCGGGTCCGGCTGGGTCACTGGTCTGTCAATGAGCTGTTACAATCGCAGTACAGGGGTGAACCTGACCAGTCAATTGCTGCTGACAAGAGGAAAACACGCGGACAGGCACTCGAACAAGGCAGAACACAGATTTGCACTTCGGTTTGCCATCCAAAGAGACTCCAAGCGAGGCCACTTTGGCAATGGAGGGCTGGTGCAGTGGGCATGGGGCTTCCTCCTTTTGCAGGGAGGTAAGATTTGATTCTATAGTCTAGAGCCCTGGAGAACTCGCTCACTGGAGATGAAGGAACAAAATGCCTCAGCACTGGGCTCCTGGAGCCAGGAGAGATGTCCCCAGAGGGACTGTGCACTGGGGTCAGGCCTTTTCCCCTGGTGGTCCAAGCTGAAGAGTGCAAGGCCCTGAGCCTCCTTGTCCAAGCCAACAAATCATGTTATCCTGGGCTTAAATTTACCAGCAGGGCTAACTCCAGTTCTCATCTGCCTCTGTGCTTTCACGGTGACTTGCTATCAAACTCGAGAGCTGAATAAAAATAAATATTTAGAAATTATTCCAATATTATGATTTTTAATTTTCAACTTTATTAACTTCTTTCAAGTGTTAAATCCTGGCCATGTTATTTATGCCTCCAGTCTTCTGTTTGATTCTCGCAGAAGTCAATATTCACTTGTGTTCCATCATCAAACACAAAACTGGTAATCAACTTTATCACTGGAAGCCAACTAGCTGGCTTTTAAAAAATACACTACCCAAAAGAAAGATCATTTTCTTTAAATGAGAGGAGAGGGAAGGATTTTTAAGTGAGAAGAGCAAACCGTCCTTTGCTGGTAATTAGACGCACCACTCTTACATGACTTGCAGCAGTTGGTAGCTCAAAACGCGTCAGATCTCTTAGAGCATTAATTAAAAAGAATTTATGTTTTTTTAATAAAATGCTTCATGTTTTAGCCCCTTCCTTCCTCCTACCAAATGTGATTATGGGGGCTGAAGGGAATTCAGGTTAATATGTTGACACACTTAACAATGCGGGGTCATGTTGCACAATACGCTTGACTGGTTTGGTTCAGTACAGCCCCTGACAGGTCCTAATCAACCGCTGCCCTAAAGGCAGAGGCAGAGAGAGGATTTTAATTACTGCTCTATACACGAGTTTGCCAGCATTAAATTGAGACATAATTAGGCCTCCGAATTTTAATAATTGTCCTAGCTAATTGGGCAGACAAGTGCGTTCTGCGGCGCGGCGTGATTAGATAATTAGTATTTCCAAATGACAAAATCGGGCCCCTGATTACGCAGCCCGGGCGAAGGGGGAAGGCAGCGGTGGCTCCGCGCCAGCCTGCGAGGCCAGAGCCCCGCCGAGGCGGCGCGACGCGACACGGCGCCGGCCCCGGGCGGCAGCGGCGAGCCGGCCGCCTGCGCGGAGCTCCGCGCCGCCCGTTGGAGCCGTTAACGGCCGTTGCTCGCGCGGCCTGCGCCGCCCGGCGGGCGGGCGGGAGGCCGCGCACCCCGCGCGCGGAGCCGGCGGGCAGCGGGACGGCCCTCGCGGAGCGGCCTGGCCGCGGCGCTCGCTCCGGCGGAGGGGAGGCGGCTCGGGCGGCAGCGGCGGCGCGCTCAGCGCCAGCCCCTCGCGCCCGCACACCCGGCTGCCAAGTCCAATTAGCCGCGCGCTTAAGCCGCGCGCCCCGCCGGCCGCGAACAATGGCGGCGAGGCGCGGAGCGGAGCGGCCTCGCGGCAGCGCCGCCTCCGCCCGTGGCAGCGCCGGGCCCGGCCGCGCCTGCCCGCCAGGGCGTGCGGCTGCCCCCTGCGCTCGCGGCGGACGCGCCCCGTAAGCGCCCGCGCTGCCCCGCGCTGCGCTCGCAGGTGCTCGCGGGCCGCGCGGAAGACGCGGCAGGCGGCGGGAGTTGCCGCGGCTCCACAGGGCGGCGGCGCTGCCGCCAGGGGGCGCCCCGCCCGCGCCGCGCCGCGCCGCCGAGGAGCCGCGGCAGGAGGAGGAGGACGGGGCGGGCGGCGCGTAAGTACCGAGCGCGCGGCTGCTGCTGCGCGGCGCGCGGAGCCTCCCCGGGGCCGCCGCGGAGCCGCGTCCCGCAGGGAAGGGGGTTCCGAGCTGAGCGCGGCTCCAGCCGCCGCGGCAGTGCTGAGCGCCCGGCGCGTTCCGAGTGCCTGACCGGCTGGCTCGGGGAGCGCTCACTGAGCAAGATTTGTTTTTTCTTATGGTACAACCCAGATAATATAAATATTATTAAAAACAAGCAAACAAAAAGATAGTTTGGAGAAGAAGCCGCGACAAGCCCTGAGTGACCGCCGCGCCCGCAGTGTGCTCGGAAGCGGCCGCGCGCGGTGCGGGGAGCTGCGCGTGGGGCGCGTGGGGCTGCGCGGACCGGTGCCGGGGCAGAGCACCGCTTCCCCCGCCGCCTTTTCGGTTTGTTTTATTTTTGTCCGCAAAGAACCATCCTGTTTCTCTTAGCAATATTAAAAAAAAAAAAAAAAAAAGGTTTTGCAAATCACCAAAACTGGGAATCAAAGGCTTAACTGGGAGGCGTTTTGGGCAGTTGGTGCGAATTGTTTTTATTTTTCACTTGCAAAAGGCTAATCAGTTTTCTTTTTGAGTGGGTGATTGTGCTTTCATAGAAATATGGTTGCTTCCCCTGCTCCAAATGAAATCTAAAAGAGTAATTTTCGTTTTAAGATAAAGTGGTTTTTTGGCCTTAAAATTGTGCTTATTTTTGTTAATACAACAAGACTTAAAATCCTTGGCTATTTCCTAAATAATCTCAGATGCACTTTACAGTATTTATATACTTATTTTCACAGTTATATTCCAGCTCAATAGGTTGTTTTCTCACCGTTTTAATGCTTAAAGCTGTGATGTCAAGAATTGTCAGTTCTGATGTGAAATTAAGGTTAGCTCACAGGAGCAAGATGTATTGTGTAAAATGCTGATTTATGAAAGTGTTACAATCAGTACATCTAGCAGGTCGAAGTGTATGAAATATATGACCAAGAATGCATCTGACAGTGTGCATTTAACACAAAATTTCTATTGTCTTCAAAGGTGAGGGTGCCAGAGATGTAGCGGAGCAGACAGAAGATGCATCTTATGACAAACTCCAGACCCAAGGAGCTGTGACAAAAGCCCCATATGTTCTGGTAACAAACTACTGCAGCTAAAATGCAAAAATCTCACCAAACTATTTGCTAAAAGCGGTAAGCACCTTGCCCTGCTGAAAAGTGCAAAATACCCCATTGAAACGAAGTAGATGCGTATTCATCCTTTAAAATCTGGTTGACTTTAATGACATCTTGGCCATCAGGTGATGTGCCTGGGCCTGCGCAGTGCTGGTTGAGCTGCTTTTCACGGCCGTTTCTCCCTGAGCAGCCTCAGTTGTTCCTGTGCCCAAGGAGTCTCCCATGGGGAGTTGCTTCCTTCAGGCTCCATTTTGTCATTCCCTGCTCAGTGTGCAGATGGGGTTGCTAGAAGAAATAGCAAGGGCTTTGGTGCTGCTATGAAGGTGATGTCAAAGTTTGCATTTAATCGAATCCACTTGGGGAAATTGAACTATTTAATTGGTGTCTGGTTAAGCTTCAGATATTATATATCTTTTAAATTAAATTTATTTCACATGTACAGCAGCCTTCATAAGCTCACTGAGGCAACCTAACTACAAAACAGTAGTCACAGCCCTGATCCTTTTAAGAAATTCTGTTCAGTCACACTAAGAGAATTGGTAGATGCATCAGCCTATACTTCACCAAGTTCACTGCAGGGCTGTGGGCCCCGTTTGGCCCCTTTGGATACTTTCTCGCAATTTAGTAACCAGATTGCAACTTTAGCAACCATTACCAAAAACAACACTTTTTTTTTTTTTTTTTTTTTTTTTTTTTTTACTGAAAAGATTGTGGTGGGTTATGGTAATTGTTTGTTGTTTTGTTCTTCTCTTTGGGATCTCTGCTAGAGATATCTATCCTATCATCTATGTGCATAATATTTGCAATATGGCCTCAAAGAGATGGGAGCTGAAGGCCACTCAGATATTCCAGCTGGTATAGAATGCAGCTATGTGTATTTTGTGCCGAGTTGCTCACAAGAAATATACAGCACCTGTGTTTTGTTCTTTGCTCTGGCTCCCATTTAATTTTCAGGTGTGGAAGGAGGGCTTTTTTCTTCTCTCTCTCTTTTTTTTTTTTTTTTTTTTTTTTTTTTTTTTTTTTACGACTATGCTACTATCTTGGGATCTGCATTTTTTAAGAAAAGGTTTTACAATTTTCAAATTAGAGCAACAGTCTTGTTTAGGAAGTTAGCACAGGAAATTATGCTCCCTTTCTGTTTGATGAGAGCAGGAGGCGCTGGGTTTCAGCTCTGTCTCCTGTCTTCGTGGTCAAGTCTGGGCTGCATTTATCGCTATTCGGCTTACACTGAAGAGTTTTCCTGATTTTGCAGACTTTCCCTTGGATGACAATGCTGATTATCTGGCTGGGCTGGACGAGTATAGTGGAAGAAATTAATTTACTTTGTGAGTAATGTTTCTTTTTCTCTGGGAACCAAATTGAATCCAGACTTGTGGGTCTTTTTCCTAATGAATTTAGAACTGTTGGCTGAAATATTTTTAAAGAAATAATTAGACCGACAAACAGGACATATTTTTGTTTATAAGGGTATAGTTGAAATTATTTTACTTAGTAGTGTTGGGATGCTATAACCTCCTTAATGCGAATGCAGCTGTGTGAGCAGGCTAGCATTTTAAACTGATAGTGGGAATGAAAATCCCATTATCTTTATGAAGAGCTCTTTTTTTTTTTTTCCCTCCAGACCGTGATGCTACTGCAAAACGTTGCTTGATCACTTTTGGCCATTTCCAGCTGAGCTGGAAACTAAAGGCAGAGCGCGGGCTATAAACGCGTGAGTAACCGGGATGGAAAGGTAAAGCCGCCCAAATCCAAACACGCGGAGCCGGGATGGTGGGAAGCCGCGGGCTGTGCCCGCTGGCAGCGCAGGGCGAGGGGAACAGTCCTGGGGAGACTTTGGCCTCTGCCAGGCGGAGCCCGTGGGCAGCAAAGGGGGCCCGGGCGCTCCTAGTGCCAGGACCGGGTCGGCCCCGCCGAGCCCTGCAGCGGGGCCGGGCCAGTCCTGCCCGCGCCCTGGCGAGCAGGGGCGGGGAGGGCGGGAGGCGCTGGCGGGAGCTGGCTGCTGTGATCGGTCGCCGCCACATTCAGACTTCTCTCTGTAATTGCGGGGTTTAGTTATTAGCAGGCCGGGCTCTTCCCCTCTGCGCGGCGAGGCCGGAGTCAGTTTTTGAGGCCCGCGCAAGCAGCGCCGAGCGGCGGGGGGACGAGGCCGCCGGGGCTGGCGGCCGCAGCGCCGGGGCTCCGCGGGCCCTGCTTTTAGCGCCTCCGGCAGCGGCGGAGCCGCCGAGGCTGATGCCACAACGGCCTCGTCGGTAGCGGAAGGGGCATGGGCAGAAGGGAGTGTCTGAGCAGCAAACGCGGCGCTCTGCCCGCCCGTTTAAGGTATTTTAGGTATAAAGAATAAGTGACAGGGCAATCATTTCCCCAACTTGGCTGCTTTCTGATTCGGATGTAAGGGTAAAGTCTTGCTAACAGCTCATGTACCTGTATATTTAATTGCGACCTGGCTGCATGTTCCTACTGAGGAAGGATGCAGATGACAAGTGAATCTGTAAGGGAGAAAAACACAGTTGACAAAAACAGGAAAGAAGTAACTGACAGATGAAAAGGCAGTCAGTGCGGAGCTAACTGGCAAACGCATCAGTACAAAGTCATATACCTTCTGAGAGGAGTAGTAGTTTGTTTTATTCCGGCTCTCCAGAGTTTTATCTACTGTCGGTTTGATGGGGGAGAAAGTAGCTAATGCGCCCTGTTTAGGATACAAACATGCAGATTAGATCAGGCTTCTGACACCGCGTTTCACTCAAGACTTAAAACAGTTAGAGGAATAAAACAGACTTCCCCCACTGAGGAAAACGAAAACAGAAAGACACGTTTTTTTTTTTCTTATGTTTTAAAGGTTCCCTAAAATTGTTTAAACACGGGCGTTTTCCATGCCCATAGCGGGAGCTACCTGGAGTTCAGTGGATCGATGGCCCCGTCCCCTCGGAGCAGGTTCGTGCGGGAGTCGAGGCCACTGGTCGCGAGGACAAGAGCCCGGCTCCCGTTCTCTCCACTTTTGTGTTACACTGGCCTCATTGAAATCTTAAAGTAATTACTAGACGTTTAACTTTTTGCCAGGCTCTTTCATTATGGCTTCGCATTTGCACCTCGCTTTTAAGAGAAGTAATAACATTCACAGTCAGGGGCAAATCCTGTTAATGAACAAATTAAAGTTCAAACAGTTATTCAAGTTCACAGCCCCGCTCGCTGCTCCTTTAATAAGAGTTATACATGTTACTTTCTCTCGGGATCACCCCCCCCCCCTTTTATTACTTTTTAAGCTTTTCATAAGCACTGACTGGTTATATGGGCTGCTCCCAGCCTCTAAAGAGCCCACAAATCCTGGAGGGAGCCCTAATCCGCCCTTAATTTGGCAACTTTTGTAAAACACATAAAAGCTCGGGTACCACCCTTGTGTGCTCAGATGATTATTATCACAGAGAAAAAAAGCCTGGGGAGGACCCCTCCACCCCTTTTTTTTTCCCCTGCACCCGTATCTTTTGGCTCTCCCCATGGTGCTGAGCAAAAACCTCCACTTTTTTTTCCGCATCTCCGCTTGGAGCTGGGAAGGAGAGGGGAAAGAATAAATAATTAAATAAATAAATCGGGAGAAATTGGGCTGTGCGAGGGGCAGCGTGTGAAGAGGCGAGGGCGGAGGAGCAGCTCCCGCCGGGGCAGCCGGTGCCGCCTGCGAGGCGCAGTGAGAAGCGATCTCCGCGCCCGTTCCGTTTCTCTTTCGGTCGCTTTTTTTTTTTCCGTGTTCCCCTTCCTCCTTTTCCTCCAAACGTCGGCGATTCGGGTGCCTGCCCCACCTGGGCTTTTGCAGAACACGCATCGTGACTGCGCTGGCCGGGGGCGGCGCGGGAAGCCCGCGGAGGCTGGCGCGGGCGCGAGGCAGCGGCGGCGCCGGAGCGCTGCCTGTGAACAGCCGGGGAGATCACACTCCCCATTACCCACCTCCCGGCGAGTGTTTGATTTGTGACATCAAAGCTTATCAAGGCAAGCTCAAAAAGAGGGAAAAAAAAGGAAAAAAAAAAAGAGAGAGAGTAAGAAAGGGGAAAATATCGCCTCTTTATGGGGGGAGATCGCTCTGGTTTGGCAGAGAAAAAAACAGGAGGAGTCACCAGGCAGGACGCTGCGGTAGCAGGGGAGGCACCTCCCCAAGGCCCGGCCCGGCCCGGCCCGAGGGGCAGCGCCGCGGCCGCCGGTCCCGAGCGCGCCGGGCTGGCCCGGGCTGCGGCCCGAGGGAGGCCCACGGTCCTCGCGGGCATCCGCGCAGAAGTGGTTTGATATAATCACCATGACAACTGCCGTCTATGAGCGTACAAATAATAGAGATGGAATAGACAAAAGATTAGCATGCCATGAAAAGTACAATAAGTTTCTTATTTAGCATTTAGATAACTGTCTTTCCTTCGGAGCAGGCTTCAAAGTTGAACCCAGTTTAGACCAAGAGGATTAATTCTTTCTCCCGCATGCTTCATTGAATCTCTCATTACCAAACTTTGTCTGTATTGATGTAAGATTTGATTGAAGATTAGAGCATTTAGCAAATCTTGCTTTTCTGCATGTATCAGGCCTTTTCAAGCGCAGCTCGCACTGCCCAGTGGTCAATACCCTTACTTTTATCCAGTGTCTGCTTCATTTAAACTTAATCAACTCCCTCAATGAACTGGAACAGGGAAACGTCCCTGCGGTAAGAATGTTGTGCTTTTCTTAGATAATTCTTTGCTGCCTTTCTCAATCCGCCGGCGTTAAACCTAAAATTGCCCTCTGATGAACTTAATCAATATGATAATGACAATTGGGGCTGAATGGCTTTGCTGGGGCTCAGGGTGGAAAAGGTAGATGACTGCGCCCATTGCCCAAAACCAACTTCTCATTTCGCCTTTCCTTTTGTGTGCGCTGCTCCTACCTTCCTTTCTTTCTTCCCCTTTCTTCTTCCCTCCCTCCCTCCCCCTCGCAGACACCGGATAGGGCTCACGCAGGAAAATGATACATCTCTGCGCGGAAGGAGGACTCGTATGTCACAGCAAGGAAAAAGTGGAGCAGAGCGATTGGCTGTGTGAATTATCTGGCTTGTTGCAGTGAATTATTTGCACTGTTTCCCTTACCAGTCAACAAGTTTCTGAGCTATAGTACAGATCAATCACAGCTGACAGGGCGCATGTGAAGCTTTTACTGTGTAAATCTGGACCTCTTGTCCTGGCTTCGTTGGCACTGGCATCTGTATATCATTTTTATACTGCTACCAGTAGAGCAATTTCAAAAGTATTTGCAAGGAAAATGGATGTCCCCATCTGTTCCTGGAATCATAAATGTGCCACTTTCGGAGGGTTTTCACTGGTAATCATATCTTTAATGATGAACAAACTTGTGATATATACCTTTCCATAAAATGGGGTTTTCTTCACTTTATTGTGATTGGCTAGGATAAATAGCTTTTCCATATGTTAGGGAGATAAAACATAAGATTACCAGGGCTCGTTTGTTTGATCATAAACAAAAGAAACAATTCACTCCAAACACTCTTTAAACAGAAGCAACCGCAGAATTAAATTGTATTAATAGGCTATCGATGGGTCAGGAGGCAAACAACTATCCCCCTGGAAAAGACACATATTTTAAAATAGGACTAGAGAGTCTTGCTCGCTGTTCGGGTGACCTTACTGCAGACGTAGATTTTTAAATACTGTTTGCAAATTTTACGGTGATTTTTGTCTTCATCTCTCCCTTTATGCTTTGGGTTCACTTCGAACATCCGCGAGACGGAGCACGCGGTGCTGTTTAGTGGATCGCCGTGTGCTATATTTAGACGTCCTGAGGAACCCGGACTGTTTTGTTGTAAATGTCCCTCAAGTCCCGGCACTGTAAACGTAAACGCTCGCCGTTCAAACGTGCCAGCGCTTCGCACTTGCTGGGGGCGCTGCATAACGAATGGCTGGGGGAGCCCCTGTTAGTTCTGCCGCAGCCCGTGGCGCAGGTAGCCCCAGACCCTCCGCACGAAGCCTACAGGTGCGTTGCGGCCCTTGGCCGCCCTGCGCCGTGCTGCAAGGAGCCGCGCGCGGCTCAGGGGCAGAAAAACCGCAGGGTTTCAGCACGCGGGTGACGCCTCTCCCGCCGGGCCCCGGCATGGGCCGTTCCGCGCCGGAGAAGGGGGCGCGAGCGGCGGGCGCCGCGGCAGAGGGGCGGCCGCAGCTCCCGCCCGCCGGCCCGCGTCTCCTGCGCCTTTCCGGGGGCAGCCCTGGCGCCGCTGAGCGCCGCCGGCGCTGGAGGGAAGTGACGGGGAATTCCTGCAGTAATGTCTTCCGCACTCAGCCCGCGATGATTCTTTTATCCCAGGTTAAATTGTGGGGGAGAAGGAAGACCTAATTACACAAATGTGCTCCTTGAGGAAAGTCACGTTTTTGAGCACCAGCGAGTGCATTTGCACCGTGCCCACCTCTCCTCTGATCCCTGCCCACCGTTCGGCAGGGAGCGGCCTCGTGCAGGGTGGCAGCATGGCTGGAGCGGCAGCTCCACGAGGCTCTTTGCACACCATGGCAAACGCCGCCATTGCCGCAGGCCGTGTTCAAGGCCTGTGTCCTGCACAGCGAGGGGAGCCCTGGGCTGCAGCCCGTCCTCCCTGTGTACAGGCCTCCTGCACCCCCCGCCTCTTGGCTCCTGGCTGGGGGCAGCCGCTGCAGCCTGCGAGGGGCCCCAGAGAGCCTTGGGGTGACCCCATAAACCCCAGCCCATGAGCAGGCTGGTCAACGTATCGTAAGGGCAGACGAGACCGCTAAATCTTCTACCTGACCTCCCATGTTACTGGGGCCTTATCGTTTCACCCCATTCCTAAACGCTATGTGTTAAACGTAATAATTTCTCTCTGTGTAAAAGGTGCCTTTCAGGAAGGTCCTGGTCTCTAAGATTTTGAGAGATGGCAGTTTTGCTCCTGTCCTGCTTAGTTACTGTGGCAGTTAATAGCTGCTTAAGGGATGAGCCATATTCTAATGATTCATCATCCTTACTTGAATTGTTCTGAATTGCCAAGCCTGTGTATCAGGGCTTTCAAATCCTGTGGCCACACTGCAGCTAGCCCAGTTTTCTCCTCAGGCACCAGGGCCCTGGATTCACAACAGCCTCGTGCTGGCCCTTCCTTGAGCTGCCTGAATTTGAGGCATCCAGCACCTGATTTCAGGTACCTCTTATGCTGCGTAGCCCTGTGGGACATACCATTGAAAACCTGTGCTGTCTGGTGGAAAGTCACATCCCGTTGCCTTTGAAATCACCTGCCCAGATTGCTGCCTAACTCGGCCAACTGGAGAAGAGTGATGCACCTTCTCTGAAAGTGGTGCCCTCCTTTTGGTGC